>NW_026707528.1:0-24848 GCF_902713425.1 Acipenser ruthenus
ACCTTCCAGAGTTTTTTTTGCAGTGCTCGCAGGTGAAATGAGGTGCCCAGGGTTTTGTCTTGATCCCCGACAGGCATGCCAAAATATGCCTTGTAGGCCTCACACATCTTAGCAGATGCTTCCACGGAGTACTTTTTCGCTCTTGTCTTGATAAATTGGCCGCAGACATAGCAAAATGCATCTGCCGGATGCTTGCAGCCTCTTGATGCCATCTCAGAAAAATGCAGATATGTATCCACTTAGGCAGCTGGAACTAAACTGAACTGGTGGGCTTAAGGCCCCTGTATTTATACTACTATTTATATTACTGAAAGTTCTAGAAAGTTCTAGAAGTTACTCCAAGTTTACTCAGCACTGAATCTATCTGGAATGTTCTGGAAAATAGGTACATTTCAAAATATCACTGTCCTGGTGTGGCAATGTGCCCCGCCCCTGTGTGCATTTGTGTGTTATATGTTGTATGTTGTGTGCGTGTGTTAATGTGGTGTATAGATTGGTACACGGGATATAAAAGGGTCTGTGTTTCACGTGTATTTAAAAATGTAGATTTGTATTTAGGCACGAGGAGGGGCACAAATCACTTCACGTGCTGGTTAAATGTAATATGTGAGCACAGGGTTGCACAGAATTAATTCACGTGCTGAGATTCAAGTGAATAATTAATTAGTAATTGAATCCCAGCACAACAGTATATATAGATGCACGTTTCTTTCACTCAGTGTTGGGTGTTCGAGAGTGGAGAACGGGTGTGGAGAAGGAGAAACTAGAAAGTGAGAGAAAGTGAAAGAAAGCGTAAATATAAGTGTTTGTTCTCACGTGTTTGTTTGTCTCCGTGCACCGTTTGTTAAGTGTTAGTTCGTTTTGTCTGTCTATTTATTTTGGCTTAAAGTGCCGTGTCCTGTTTTGTTTCAAACCTTTTATTTTTTGTTCTGTCTGTTAATTATTAAATGCTCGAGCGCGATCATGCGCTCAGCCTCACCAAAACTCCAAGTCTTTGTTTATTTATTTCCTGCTTCTGGTCTGACGCCACCCACTCCGGCCGTCCTTTGTGACACCTGGTCACAAAAGCAAAGTTTGTTGGTAATAATAGCCATTTTCTATACTTTTGAGTGCATAAGCAATTAGGAAATAACACTTACTACCCAGGAACCAAAAAAAATAAAAAATTGTTACACGGTGTAATTATTTCTTAGCAGACGCCCTTAGCCAGGGCGACTTACAGTCGTAAACAAAAATACATTTCAAGAATCACAGTACAAGTATTAATACAATTAAGAACAAGATAAAATACAGTCCACTTCAGTTCTAGCAAGTAGAAGTATATGACAAAATATAATTCAATAACAGAGCAGATAACAGTGTCAGTGATAGTTACGTCAGGATATAATTAAATACAAAATATTACAGATTAAATGACACTTGATATAATATATAATCTCCATTATTATGCCTGAATTTTCTAATCTACACAAACCATTTTACATTTAAAATATTATAACACATTTACACAATCGTGACGTTTTTATTATTTACAGAAAAGCAAAAATAATCTACAAAATAATTCAGAAAAAGGTTACAGAATCTTGACAAGAAACCTCTATCCCACAATACCTCTGGTTACAACCATGAAGCGTGCTACAAACCCGGTTTAAGTGGACCCATGACCGCTAGGTCCAGTGACTGCATTGTGAAAACACATAACCAGATGACCTGACGACCTGGTCATAGCGTGAAAACGCACCCCTTAGCATGTGAACTCTGTCACATGATGAGTGGCTTGCCTTCAGGTGACCGTAGCTTCGGGCTAGGAGTACCGCTTACAAACACTGAATACGTCATTGGAAAGCGCTGGGGTCTGTACTTTTAAACAATCCACGTAGGTGGCTTTTACAGTTTCCTAGTGGTCACATGTAAAACTAGCTATAAGTCCTTACAGAGTGTAGATAGGGTCATGGTTACTATGGAAAACAGATGAGAACCTTTATATGCTCTATTTAAAAATTACCTTGATGGTGACCTTTTACCTCCTCCTTAAGTTCAATGTAAAAGTAGCTTATAACTCCTTACAGAGTGTAAATACGGTCATGGTTAGAATGGAACACAGATAGTAACCCATATTTTTATCCAAAAATGTCATTGACTGTGACCTTTTACCTCTCCTTAAGGGTCAAATATAAAATTTAGAAGTTGATTGGTCAAATTTAGAAGTTGATGCAACATCGACACTGGATAATTACAAAGCATACGACATGGGTTTATTTAGATTTCCAGAAAGCAGGAAATGCATGCACGTGTATTAGGGAGTGGTTAACATGTAGAAAACAGAAAGTACTGATTAGAGGAGAAACCTCAAAAATGGTGCGACGTAACCTGTGGTGTACCACAGGGATCAGTATTAGATCCTCTGCTATTCCTAATCTACATTAATGATTTAGATTCTGGTATAGTAAGTAAACTCGTTAAATTTGCAGACGACACAAAAATAGGAGGAGTGGCAAACACTGTTGCAGCAGCAAAGGTCATTCAAAATGATCTAGACAGCATTCAGAACTGGGCCAGACACATGGCAAATGACATTTAATAGAGAAAAGTGTAAAGTATTGCACGCAGGGCAATAAAAATGTGCATTATAAATATCACATGGGAGATATGAAATTGAAGAAGGAATCTATGAAAAAGACCTAGGAGTTTATGTTGACCTCAAAAATGTCTTCACCTAGACAATATGGGGAAGCTATAAAAAAGTCCAACAAGATGCTCGGATATATTGTGAGAAGTGTTGAATTTAAACCAAGGGAAATAATGTTAAAACTTTACAATGCATTAGTAAGACCTCATCTAGAATACTGTGTTCAGTTCTGGTCACCTCGTTACAAAAAGGATATTGCTGCTGTAGAAAGAGTGCAAAGAAGAGCAACCAGAATTATCCCAGGTTTAAAAGGCATGTCGTATGCAGACAGGCTAAAATAACTGAATCTATTCAGTCTTGAACAAAGAAGACTACGCGGTGATCTGATTCAAACATTCAAAATCTTAAAAGGTATAGACACTGTCGACCCAGGGGACTTTTTTGACCTGAAAAAAGAAATAAGGACCAGGGGTCACAAATGGAGATTAGATAAAGGGGCATTCAGAACAGAAAATAGGAGGCATTTTTTTACACAGAGAATTGTGAGGGTCTGGAACCAACTCCCCAGTAATGTTGTTGAAGCTGACACCCTGGGATCCTTCAAGAAGCTGCTTGATGAGATTCTGGGATCAATAAGCTACTAACAACCAAAGGATCAAGATGGGCTGAATGGCCTCCTCTCGTTTGTAAACTTTCTTATGTTCTTATGTTCTTATATGGTTCGGCAGTCATGTTGGATTTGTCATAAATATTCTAACGTTTTCTTCTCTGAAACCATTATGTTGATTGAAGCGGAACTTTGTATACATAGCCTTGGTAAGGTTGTCTTTCAAGATTATTCAAGGCAAGTCGTTACATAAAAAAAAATATATATATGGCCACCGTGAGCCAATCAAATTTCAGCTATGGTCAATTTGCACATATTTGCAAATATTGCAGTATTTATGTATGGTAGAATGTTGTAGACTCATGAATCTTAACAGAATACTGGAGGCCTATGGGAATTAGTGTATACTTTATTAATAAATTACATTGATTGTGGCCTTTAACCTCTCCTTCAGGTCAAATGTAAAACTTGCTTATAACTCCTTGCAGAGTGTAGATAGGGTCATGGTTACTATGTAACACAGATAGTAACCCATATGTTTATCCAAAAATGTCCTTGACTATGACCTTTTACCTCTCCTTAAGGTCAAATGGAAAACTGTCTTAGAATTTTTAGATAGTGCAGATAGGGCCATGGTGACTATGAAACACATATAGGAAACTATATGGGCTCTATCCAAAAATTAACATTGACTTTTGACCTATGAGGTTTGTTGAAAGCAAAGCATCAAAAAACATGAAGGCCACAAGCATATATTGTACTATTAATCTATGGTAGAATGTAGTACAGCCTTCAAAGTTCAAAGACTAGAACATAAGAACATAAGAAGAACATAAGAACGTTTACAAACGAGAGGAGGCCATTCGGCCCATCTTGTTTGTTTGGTTGTTAGTAGTTTATTGATCCCAGAATTTCATCAAGCAGCTTCTTGAAGGATCCCAGGGTGTCAGCTTCAGCAACAGTACTTGGTTCCAGACCCTCACAATTTTCTGTGTAAAAAGGTGCATCCTATTTTCTGTTCTTTGTTCAAGACTGAACAGATTCAATACTTTGAGCCTGTCTGCATATGACATCTTATTGTATTACTTGTATTGTAACGCTTGAAATGTTTTTGCCTATGATTGTAAGTCGCCCTGGATAAGAAATAAATAATAATAATAATAATAATGACATGCCTTTAAACCCATTATAATTCTGGTCGCTCTTCTTTGCACTCTTTCTAGAGCAGCAATATCCTTTTTGTAACAAGGTGACCAGAACTGAACACAACATTCTAGGTGAGGTCTTACTAGTGCATTGTAGTAGAGGCCAATGGGGTGCTTTGGCACAGGGGAAATACGGTCATAGGTCACATGGTCTAGGACTTGGCCCCCAGTCATTGCTGCTTGCAGCTATTATTATTATTATTATTATTATTATTATTATTATTATTATTATTATTATTATTATGTGAACAGCATTGTAAAACAGTTTATCAGTAAAGGAAACTGATAATTGTAAATGCAGTAAGGTGATTAATAAACTGACTCCATTGTGATTTAGCAGTCGGTTCAAACAATTTAACAACAATGCTGGATTGTAAATAAATATCAAACTATAAAGATAATCCAGAAATAGGAAAACAGGGTTGTTTTTTGGATAATAATAATAATAATAATAATAATAATAATAAGAAGAAGAAGAAGAAGAAGAAGAAGAAGAAGAAGAAGAAGAAGAAGAAGAAGAAGAAGAAGAAGAAGAAGAATAATAATAAGAATAATAATAAGAATAATAATAGCAGCAGCATCAGTAATAAAACAAACTTCAATGAGATTGATGTAGTAATTGTATCAATTAAATATGTGATTAAAACCAAATTTAAAGTGAGAACATTTTTTAAATCTCAAGATTAATCACGATTAATTTTTTTAATCGCTTGACAGCCCTAATATCCACACATCAGCTGTGTTGTGGGTTCAGAAAGCTACATAATGCTCCAAGTTTCCCTTTTTCAAAAAGGCATAAAATAAATGCAGATATCAAAAAATGAACCAGTCAGTCCTGCACGGCATAACACAGAACCTTACAGAACAGACCATGAAACTGAATGCAGAAGGCCATCCTGCTAAACATACACACATATAACACACTGTAGTGAATACAGTTCACACATAACCAGTGTGCTCCTCTTTATATAATTGCATGCACTCTGGCATGTTGTGGCATTCTTCCATATACGGCCCTTACTCCACCACTGCTATACTATACGTCATCGCTGCTTACTGGAAACCTCCTTGTTTTAGTGGTATTCCCACACCTGACATCTATTGAATGATATCATTTGCAGAATTATAGTCGGTTTAAAAATAATGAAGACACATTTATGAAACACCAAAACATTGATAAAAATATCTTTAAAAATAGTCAAATATTATACAACAGTAAATGTTACTTTTTTTTGCAATTGATTCTACTTTTATCAGAGTTCTATTATGAGGCTACAAATGCATTTTATGCAAGTAACAAAGAGTAACAGAACCAAATGTAGTTTCCAATGAGTAAATGGCTAAACTGTTTTAGGGGGTCAATGTGGCTACTTGTAGATTAAATGGCCCAAACCAGTCTATATAAAGCACTATTTTGACCCCGGGCGGTGACGAGCAGACCTCCCCGGGCGGTGACGAGCAAGCATCCCCGGGGGGTGATGAGCAGGCATCCCCGGGCGGTGATGAGCAGGCACCCCTGGGTGGTGACATGCAGGCATCCCCGGGCGGTGACGTGCAGGCATCCCCGGGCGGTGACGTGCAGGCATCCCTGGGCGGTGACGAGCAGGCATCCCCGGGCGGTGACGTGCAGGCATCCCCGGGCGGTGACGTGCAGGCATCCCCGGGCGGTGACGAGCAGGCATCCCCGGGCGGTGACGTGCAGGCATCCCTGGGCGGTGTCGTGCAGGCATCCCCGGGCGGTGACATGCAGGCATCCCCGGGCGGTGACATGCAGGCATTCCCAGGTGATGGGGAACCGGGCAGGAGCAGGGAGCTGGGTAAGGTGCAGAGTCAACTTCTTTGTCAACATTGCACTCTGGATCCAACCAGGTCACAGAATGCAGCCATGACAGAACTGGAGAGAGAGATTATAGAGTTAGAGAGATGAGCAGACAATGACCCGAGTGAGACGGCACAAGACACCCTGAGGCAACGGAGATCCACCCTGAGCAGCCTGCAGGTGTATTTACTGTTGAATAACCCGGGGCAGGTGATTGCTGTCAACTGGAGCTTCAGGATAGAGGGTACAGGTTGTGTTGCATTTGTTAGCTCGGATACAAGGCAGTGCTTTAACCCTTTGCGGTCCATTTATTAATCGCGCGTCAGGCACACCAGGTCTAATTAATTAATTAACAGTCAGCCAACTTGTTTACTTCAGACCACCCCCGTTATCTGATACCTGATACCATGTATGACTATTCATGAGATACGCCTTTTGTTTTTTTTTGTTTTTTTTTCGACTTGTCTCGGCTCCTGTCGCTCCCACTCGGCAATTGAATGGTTTTCTCGGCTTTTTCCGGAGAAAAAACGACTAGACACCCGTTTATTGCATTGCTATAATGATGTCAGACCCAGTCCGACAAAGGACCCGTGAGGAATAATTGCAATGTCGGACCCAGTCCGACAATGGACCGCAAAGGGTTAACTGTGGGAAACAGGGCCAACAAAGGAGAGCCTGCCCGAGAAAAACTAGGATCCCCTGTTGCAGTGGCAGCCATAGTCTGCAGAGACCAGGGATCCGGCGAATGTGATGGAGCCACCGACACCAAGAGACTCAGTCGTTCACAAAATGATGTTACTGAAAATGTTGATGAGTCATTTGTGGTGGTAACTATAATGAAAAAATTAAGAAAACTAATTTAAAAAGCTGCAGATCTGCCTAACAGTGAGCGGAGGCCCGAACCTGTGCTGGAGGGGAGCCTGCTGTCTCAAGCAGGTGTGCCTGTCCTTCCTGATGGAGGGAGAGGGGAGTGGCACAGAGACAGGACTGTGCTGTGAAGAGAGGAGGAGAGTGGTGCTGTGGAGGTAGAGAGAGCAGCGGAGGAGCTCACAGCTGGGGGTGGCAGAAGAGACAGCGAGGACGGAGCAGAGGAAATGGAGGGGGAGCTCTTTGACTCCTCGCTTATCTCTGACATCCCCGATAGCCAACCTGCTAACAGGGGGAGATGCACTCAGATAGGGATAATGAGGCGACGTGGTTGGCAGAGTGGAGGGGGCCATGTGTGCAGCCTAGGAGCAACGATTTTAGATACTGACGAGATTGAAAAGGGGAGGTTATTAAAAGTGAGGGTAAGGTTGGGTGACACTGTATATGGTTTTATTAATATTTATGCACCTAATAAAGGGACAGAACAAATCTTAATTTTTACTAATCTAAAGAAAGCTCTATTGATGATGATTATATAGTGGTAGTGGGAGGAGATTTTAACTGCACTATTGATTTTAACATGGATAGGAACAATGAGGAACCCAATCCCCAATCCTCAAGTGAATTAGTTGCTGTTTTACAGTACAGTGGCCTGGGTGATGTTTGGAGGTGTCTGCACCCTATGCAAGACAATACACCTGGTCTCATTGTCGCTCACAATAAGGTAAGACCGCTTCTACACGTCACACACTCATCTGAATAAATTCATTAAAGCCAACATCATCCCCAGTAGCCTCCCTAATCACCACAGTCTGTTAGTTACAGTAATACTTATCTCTGGCTCTCACAGCACCTCCTACTGGCATTTTAATGGAAATTTATTACAGGATGCACATTTTGGAACATATGGAAAAAAGAAAAACCACACTATAAAATATGAAGCAGTGGTGGGACATCGGCAAAATACAGATTAAAATCTTGCCAGCAGTACACACTCAAGTCAACCGGGTCACTGAACACAGCAGTGAGAGAGTTGGAGGTTAAAATTATCCAGTTAGAGAGCAGCCTGAACACAGACCACCAGGAGCAGACCCTGCAAACCCTGAGGGAGCAGAGACACATGCTGGGCAGCCTGCTGAAGGAGAGAGTGGAGGAGGTGCTGGTGTGCTTTCGCTTCATGGAGCTCAGAGAATATGGACACCTCCACCAGCTTCTTCTTTGGCTTGAAGAGGAGGACAGCGGACAGCCGGCAGATGCACTGCGTCCGGACACCTTGCGGCAGGGAGCTGTACAGCCGGGAGAAGATCAGCAGGGAGGCAGTACAGTTCTATACTGAATTGTATAACAAAGAGCCATGTGAAAAACTACCAGCTGTGTGTGAAGGCATCACATTTTAACCAGCTGAGGGGGTTGGTGTATTCAAGGTGGTGGGCATGTCTAGAGGTAGAGGAGCTGGGGAGGTTTCGGCTGATCCCCAGAGGCAGCAAAAATCTTAATTTTGTTGTGTTTTACCTTGTATTTGAACTGATTTTAATTGGAATGATTAATAAAGGATCTTAAAAGTCTCTCCCTCTCCCTCTCCCTCTCTGTGTGTTGGGAATGAGTCTTATTTCCTTTTCTTTTTATTGTCCAGTTCAAGAGTTCATTACGGATCCCAATAGCCCGTACACTTCTGTAGGTTGCTCACACTGTGTTGTCTGAGAGTGCTTGCAGTGTACCCATAGGTGCAGCATTGTGATATGTTGTAAGAAATGTTGCTGAGAAAGCATGTTGTTACTTACAGAGAGAGGGGGAGATAACATAATTTCATACCCAATTTACCACATGCAGTTTACTCTGATGTACATAGCAATTTAATTCCGAAAAAGCTTGGTATACAGAAAGTAGGACAGGTAAATGAATTAGGTAGGAATTAGAATTATGGTATAATTATATCTTGCAGTATATATACAGCTTTACATAACAAAGTCCTCATACACCCAAGTGCATTTTACTGAAGTCTAGATACTGCAGAAAGGCTAGTACTGTAATTGTATTGAAGTTTATTCCAAGATGTGTATTTACAGTACATGCTATATCCAATCTATCTATCTATCTATCTAGTTATCTTGCATTAAGCATAACATCTATATTCAGAACAAAATTAAGAAGCACAATGAGGTTTAAAGGGAGAGTTGCTCCGATTTTCCTTATAAAAGCTTTTGAAGGAATGCAGGGCTGATTTTCATTCAATCTGAGTTGATATTAATCACATTCTGCTCCACAGTCCTTTCGCCACTCTTGTGCCAGACTGCGCTCTCTTTTTCATTTGGTTGCCTTTTAATGTTTAACAATGAAGCTATTTTTCTCTATCTCAAATGGAAATGCTAAATTACATTTTACTGAGGAGGAATTTGCAGTTCTATTAAAATATGTGTTCACTAGTTAACGTATGGCTTTGAGTTATGTGCTAATCCAATACATCATTGAAAAGGATGAGCTCTGCACAGCATCACTGAAGCTTAGGTGTAAATCACATCTTTTCAATGCAGCTTTTAGGACATCTCCAAAGCACAGCATGTGAGCGGAGAGGTCTAAAATCCCGCTCATTGCTCAATCATATGAATCTGCTCCGCTCCACAGCTTTTAATTCCACAGTATGCTCCACTCACACTCTGCTCCACAGCTTTTAATTCTGCAGTCCGCTCCACTCACACTCCGCTCCACAGCTTTTATCCGCAGTCCGCTCCACTCCGCTGCTTTTAATTCCGCAGTCCGCTCCACTCACACGCCGCTCCACAGCTTTTAATTCCACAGTCCGCTCCACTCACACTCCACTCCACAGCTTTTATCCACAGTCCGCTCCACTCCGCTGCTTTTAATTCCGCAGTCCGCTCCACTCACACGCCGCTCCACAGCTTTTAATTCCACAGTCCGCTCCACTCACACTCCGCTCCACAGCTTTTAATTCTGCAGTCCACTCCACTCACACTCCGCTCCGCTGCTTTTAATTCCGTAGTCCGCTCCACAGCTTTTAATTCCACAGTCCGCTCCACTCACACTCCGCTCCACAGCTTTTATCCGCAGTCCACTCCACTCACACTCCGCTCCGCTGCTTTTAATTCCGTAGTCCGCTCCACAGCTTTTAATTCCACAGTCCGCTCCACTCACACTCCGCTCCACAGCTTTTATCCGCAGTCCGCTCCACTCCGCTGCTTTTAATTGCGCAGTCTGCTCCACTTACACTCTGCTCCACAGCTTTTAATTCTGCAGTCCGCTCCACTCACACTCCGCTCCACAGCTTTTAATTCTGCAGTCCACTCCACTCACACTCCGCTCCGCTGCTTTTAATTCCGTAGTCCGCTCCACAGCTTTTAATTCCACAGTCCGCTCCACTCACACTCCGCTCCACAGCTTTTAATTCTGCAGTCCACTCCACTCACACTCCGCTCCGCTGCTTTTAATTCCGTAGTCCGCTCCACAGCTTTTAATTCCACAGTCCGCTCCACTCACACTCCGCTCCACAGCTTTTATCCGCAGTCCGCTCCACTCCGCTGCTTTTAATTGCGCAGTCTGCTCCACTTACACTCTGCTCCACAGCTTTTAATTCTGCAGTCCGCTCCACTCACACTCCGCTCCACAGCTTTTAATTCTGCAGTCCGCTCCACTTACACTCCGCTCCACAGCTTTTAATTCTGCAGTCCGCTCCACTTACACTCCGCTCCACAGCTTTTAATTCCACAGTCTGCTCCACTCACAATCCGCTCCACAGCTTTTAATTCTGCAGTCCGCTCCACTCACACTCCGCTCCACAGCTTTTAATTCTGCAGTCCACTCCACTCACACTCCGCTCCACAGCTTTTAATTCTGCACTCCGCTCCACAGCTTTTAATTCCACAGTCTGCTCCACAGCTTTTAATTCCGCAGTCTGCTCCACTCACGCTGCACTCCACAGCTTTTAATTCTGCAGTCCGCTCCACTCACACTCCGCTCCACAGCTTTTAATTCTGCAGTCCGCTCCACTCATACTCTGCTCCACAGCTTTTATCCGCAGTCCGCTCCGCTGCTTTTAATTCTGAAGTCCGCTCCACACACACTCCGCTCCGCTGCTTTTAATTCCGCAGTCCACTCCACTCACACTCCGCTGCTTTTAATTCCGCAGTCCGCTCCACTCACACTCCGCTCCACAGCTTTTAATTCCGCAGTCCACTCCACTCACACTCCGCTGCTTTTAATTCCGCAGTCCGCTCCACTCACACTCCGCTCCACAGCTTTTAATTCCGCAGTCCGCTCCACTTCGCTGCTTTTAATTCTGCAGTCCGCTCCACTCCAGTCACTCGCTGTATGTGACACTGACACAACGTCATACACAGAGAGCAACTCCCTTTACTGATTACTGAAATGTATTATCTAAAATTATACTAAAATTATCTAAAAGAAATACCGTAATTAAAGATAAGATTAAAGTTTAACCTTCTTATGAATCTTTATATGAATCCAAACCACAAAAAACACAAAATGAAACAATTAAAAATTGGATTTTTCCCCGTCATTTTCAGTACGAAGAAGCTACACAAGACTACAGATTGGAAAAAATATATATCTACAGTATTTTTATGTGTTATGCATGTAAAAGAATATTATTTGTGATGAATTAATTCTTTTTTTATTATTATTATTATTTTTCACTGTGGGTCTGGCTGGTTTCAAATTTTCTACCTGTACCAACCTCTAATCTAGTAACCCTCAGAAAAACCAGTTTCAAGGTCTCGGCACTCGCGTGACTTGCCGCGTAAAGAGGAACAACGCGGTGGGAGGGACGGCCTTTACTCTCTCGCTTGCTGATTGAAAAAGTTCTTGCAAAGATTTACCACACAGGGCTTCACATTAACATGTTTTAAGTGATGTGTCCTGACCATCAATGTTAATGTGCAAATGTACTTTATTAGGCACAACACATGCGCTGCTCGGGAAATTGTGGACCTGGAGCGGAGCGGGAGCTGGAGTGGGGCCAGAGATTTTCTCACTCCCACTCTGCTCAACCGCTTTATCCGTTCAGCTCCACCTCCGAGCAAATTGGTCCCGCTCCACTCTGCTGACATGCTCTGCTCCAAAGTGACACTGTACAGGCAGACACCTGCAAGGCTGGCCCTTGTCCTCTAGAGGTCGGTAGCTCGCTGACATCCGCTCTCGAGTTCCTGGGTATAAAAGAGGAAGCTGGCCCGGTTGTGAGATTAGAACCTTCAGTTCTCCTGAGCTGTGTGGGCAATTGCTGTAGTGAAGGGAAGGATCTTCCAGATCCAATCTTGGGCATTTAAAAGTAAGAAAAGCAAAGTTAAACCAGGCAGATTTGTGTGTCCAAGTCGGAGAGATAGTGGTTTGGTATATAATCTAAAGATAAATTAATTGTATCCCTTATTGACACTGGTTGTACCCAAACTGGGTGACAATTCTTTTTGAATTGTGTACTTTGTAGTCGTGAGTCTGGACAGTTATAGTGGCACATCTAAAGGACAGATACAGGATAAGCATGAATGTCCATGTATACTGTCCTCAAATCAATGACCTATGCCAGCAAGGCTCTATTATGGCTGTTAGCCTGTTTAGCAGTTTAATATGAAGATTCAACACAACTAAATAAACTGTGAGGATGAGCGAGAGAGAGAAAAAAATAAGAAATTAAAGAAAAATGTCTGGATAAAATTTTTGCTGAAAAATAGAGTGGGTGAACAAAAGGCAAAAAAAAATTTCTTCTCCACAGAAGTAAGGAGAAAAATTGTAAAACACAAATAAATAAATAAATAAATAAATAAATAAATAATTTCCATATTTCATCCTCAATTACTTGCTTCAAAATCCATTAAGTTGCTTAGCGGGCCCCTTTGACTGTCTTTGTTTTGTAAGTAATGAAAATGAGAGCTGCTTTGATTAAAAGAAATAGAGGGGTTTATTAAAGAAAAAAATATATTGTTCAGAAGGATAGAAGAAAGCCTTCGCATTATAGTTTTAATTAGTAAGCTTCCAGTGGGATCAGTGAACTGTGGGTGATAGGAGGGAGATGAATAGAATTCAACTCAACACAGACTGTGTCATAGGGAAGGTTCCATGGATCTCTGAGGGTTTTCAGTGAAGTCTCTTTATTATCTGGAAACAAAATGAAGGTCCAAAGAGAGGTCAGGCTGTTCCATTGTTATCATGCAATGCCTCATTTTCCCTTCTGGTTTATATTAATTCCAACCATGCTTCTCAGCTTTGTGCTGAGGGAAGGTGGGTGGAGATCAAAATATATTTATATGTTGCTGTGACGGGGTACACCCCACCCCTGTGCGTATTTCATGTTTTGTATTATTTTGTATGTGTTTTATTATTATTATTATTATTATTATTATTATTATTATTATTCAAATTTACTGTTTTGTGTTTATTTAAAAACATGACATTTTGTTATTATTGTTTGATAGCCTGGATGGGGTTAAAATGCTCCATCCAGATAAAATCGTGAGAATGTGTGGTCAACAGCGAGTGATTATTGACAAACTGGCTGTTGACCATATGAGAAAACCTGTGCCGAATGTGGCAGAGGGATAAAATAGGTAAGTAATAGCCAATTAATCCCTCTGCCACAATATAACAAACCCTGCAGCTTTGGCTGAACAGGTTGAAGTGTATTCAGAGGCAGAACGAGACGTGAGTGAAAGAGAAACTAAAAACTTAAACATAACAATTGCTAAACGTGCTGGTTATACACCAGCACAATACTTCTTGGTGTGTTCCGTGTCTGTTTGTTGTGTTTTTCTGTTTTGGGTGATCATGCCTTTTGTTTTGTGTAAGTGTTTTGTTTCCTGTTTTGCTTAGACCTTTTATTTTACAATAAATCTGCGCACCAGCACATTCATTCATTACTCCAGTGCTGACTGTTGTCTGTCTGTCTGTCTATCTTCCAGGTCTGTGACGTCACACCAGACAGCCAGCCTGCCACAGCTGCACATTGTTTTATCTAGGGGAATGCGCAGAAGAGATCTAAGACACAATAATTATAATTAATGTTGCTCATTTTTTAACATACCTGTATTATTTGTATGGCATACTTTTCTAAAACACATTGTTATACCTTAGTTGGCTATGGATTAGCAACAAAACTGCTTAAACGTATTTGTCTCGGATAGAGGATGTCATTGGAACAGCTGTTTAGGAGTCAAAAATGCATTAACCCTTTGCAGTCCATTTATTAAGTGCGCGTCAGGTCCAATTTATTTTCACACGCGTAGTTAATTTTAGACGCGCTGTTTAAAAGTATTTTTTTTCCACAGTCAAATGGGTTTAAAAGGCCCTGCATATCACTCACTAGGCATCTCCAGCCCCGCCCCACCCTTTCGTTCGCTATCGCTTTCACATATGCTAAGAAATAAATAATAATAATAATAATAGTTGTACATACCGATCATTCATCACCTGATCACTCGTTTTATCACCAAACTCCTCAATAATGCGATCCAAGTCATTATTTTATTACTATAACATCTCAAAAAAGATCTGCAAATGTCCGTGATAGTCTCTGTGCGGTGATGCAGTATCAGCCAGCTTGTTTCCTTATGACCACCCCTATGTGATGCCAGGGGCAAGTATGACTATTCATGAGATACACCTTTTTTTATTTTATTTTTTTTATCGGCTTGTCTCGGCTCCTGTCACTCCCACTCGGCCATTGAATGGTTCTCTCAACTTTTTCCAGAGAAAAAACGACTAGAAACCCGTTTTTTGCATTTTTTTGACAGGGTCCGACAATGGACCATATAGGAATAATTGCAATGTTGGACCAGGTCCGACATAGGACCGCAAAGAGTTAAGCTATGCACTCTAATGTAAGGACTTAAATGGATTTCTGACACACTTCTATTAATCAGGACAGCACACGGTTATGGGGTGTACAAAGCTAAAGGCATGGAGCTGCTTTCCTTGTTTGCCAACACAAGTCTTGTCTAGGTTTCTGCCTTCCTTCCTTCTACACAAAGGTCCATACCATGCAATTATCTATAAGAACATGCCAGGAGAAGTACAGATGGGAACAGTTCAAGATACAAACACCATTCACAATCAAAACAGTTTAGTTGCTGTTTTATTAACAATTTGAATTTTCCAAATGGTATACCAGTTCTCAATAAAGAGGGTAGCTCATTAAAGCGATGTGGCACTTTTAAAAGAAAAGGCCCTTACCATGTGTTGTAAATAAACAGGGATTATAAGAGTGGGATTGCCTGGAAACCTGGGCTGGAAGGAGCTCTTGGAAGAGGCTCCAGTTTGGACACTAGCATTGATGGCTTCTGCAAGGGCTGAGTACCCTCCAAATTACTGGAAGACTGCTGATAAATTACCATGAATGCTATCTGGACTGTGAGTTTATTTCCTGCCCTGTCCTTTCTTGTACACCCTACAACATATACAACATCATTGCCACTCTCCAGCACACTACCCACACACCTTCATCCCCACTCTCCAACACACTACCCACACACCTTCATCCCCACTCTCCAACACACTACCCACACACCTTCATCCCCACTCTCCAGCACACTACCCACACACCACCCTCCCCACTCTCCAGTACACTTTGGCATGCTATCCACAATATTTAAAATTAAGTTCAAAATGGGTTGGGCTGCTGTTCCAGTCTCCATCATATAAGATAGTGGAATACACCTGTGATGTATGACATAGTAAACTAACACTAATGAACTGACCTCCTCTGATGGTGTCACCCCTGCCCCTGGGTGTATTTTGGAGGAGGACCTCGCTCCGCTGTCAGCATTACCACTGACAGCATTGCCAATGGAGGAGGACCTCGCCTCACTGTCAGCATTACCGCTGACAGCATTGCCACTGGAGGAGGACCTCACCCCACTGTCCCTTGCTGCTGTCAGCATTGCAGCTGCCAGCGTTGCCAATAGCAGCATTGCCGCTGCTAGGTTATAGGGTAACTGTTAAGTTTAAAAGTGAAACAATGTAATACAAAGCTGCAACCTAGTTTACAAACTTGAGCACATGTATAATGATACAAGCTTTTTATCAGTAGATTTACTGCAGAGTACCCCTCAATTCTGCTTGCCTGAGTAAAACAGTATTAGACATTTAATGCTGGTTTGCTGGTCAGTTGCTATAGATAGACTGTTATATTTTACTAACAAAAAGTATTGCATGAGCGAGGCAACTGGACACTAACAGGAAAAAAAATAACTGTAGTAACAGGTTTTAAAGTAAACACAAAGCCTCTATAAGAATAACAAACTCTATGAAAAGAGCCAATATGTGTGAGTAAAGTTAAAATAAAATAAGTGTTTTATTTGTATAGGGTTTTACTGAAATAAATAGAAGTCTTGTTACAGGAATACTGAAAAGGCAGAAAATGAGCATCTAGATTAATTGGCTCAAGAATGTGTCCACAGCCAAGTTTCTTATTTAGAAAAGAAGTAAGCTTGATCTGAAAGTAGTCTTTAAGCTAAACACAGGTATTCTAGAATAATTCAAACAGGAATATGAGTGTAAAAGTTTTATTATAACAGAAGAATTGTTAAGTTTGAAAATAAGACAATATAGTGTAGATTGCATTTAATAACTTTAGTACACAGTAGACTTACTGAAAGCAATGTGGTGCCAAGCGTGTCTTGGCAACTGAAGCGGGACTCACTGGTCATCAACAGTTTGAATCCAAGGTCTCTATAATGAGTGATTTTTTAATATTAACTAACAAAAAGTACCTTTTGGTAACAGAAAAAGAAGTTGACAGTACTGTCCATTACTTCATTATATTATAGAAATTAATGAGAGCTTGGTAGTTGCTTGAAATTGAGATGTGGACCACTTATCGGTAGAGATACCGGTCTGAGCCGTCTCTTGAATCCGGCCAAAGCATGGCTTCATGCGGTGAATTTGGGAAAGCGTTCACAGTAGAGTTTTATATTAATTAAAACTAACCTTGGCATGTAAACAGGGTGTCTGAAACCTGCTCGAATAGGGATTTTTTAGAAATAGAGAGAGAGGTCAAGCTTAGTTTAAGAATTGAAAAGCTAATATGAGACAGCTACAGTTATCTGTTTTCTATAGCCTGTATTTAAATGGAAATAACTGGATCTCCAACGGTAGACTTAAAAGTTTGCCATGAACCTTCTAACAAATTTTATCCAGTATTATTTTGTTAAAATACATCTATACATGAAACAAAGGGGAAATATATTTTAAAACCCAGGTTAAAATAATCAAACAGAGTAAGAACATAAGAACATTTACAAACGAGAGGAGGCCATTCAGCCCATCTTGCTCGTTTTGTTGTTAGTAACTTATTGATCCCAGAATCTCATCAAGAAGCTTCTTGAAGGATCCCAGGGTGTCAGCTTCAACAACATTACTGGGAAGTTGGTTCCAGACCCTCACAATTCTCTGTGTAAAAATGTGCCTCCTATTTTCTGTTCTGATTGCCCTTTTATCTAATCTCCATTTGTGACCCCTGGTCCTTGTTTATTTTTTCAGGTCAAAAAAGTCCCCTGGGTCGACAGTGTCTATACCTTTTATCCGAGCATCTTGTTGGCCGTTTTTATACCTTCACCACATTGTCTAGATGAAGACATTTATGAATCGACATAAACTCCTAGGTCTTTTTCATAGTTCCCTTCTTCAATTTCAGTATCTCCCATATGATATTTATAATGCACATTTTTATTGCCTGCATGCAATACTTTACACTTTTCTCTATTAAATTTCATTTGCCATGTGTCTGCCCAGTTCTGAATGCTGTCTAGATCATTTTGAATGACCTCTGTTGCTGCAACAGTGTTTGCCACTCCTCCTATTTTTGTGTCGTCTGCAAATTTAACAAGTTTGTTTACTATACCAGAATCTAAATCATTAATGTAGATTAGGAATAGCAGAGGACCTAATACTGATCCCTGTGGTACACCACTGGTTACCTCACTCCATTTTGAGGTTTCTCCTCTAATCAGTACTTTCTGTTTTCTACATGTTAACCACTCCCTAATCCATGTGCATGCATTTCCTTGAATCCCTACTGCGTTCAGTTTGAGAATTAATCTTTTATGCGGGACTTTGTCAAAAGCTTTCTGGAAATCTAAATAAACCATGTCATATGCTTTGCAATTATCCATTTTCAATGTTGCATCCTCAAAAAAGTCAAGTAGGTTAGTTAGACACGATCTCCCTTTCCAAAAACCATGCTGACTGTCTCCCAGGATATTGTTACCATATAGGTAATTTTCCATTTTGGATCTTATTATAGTTTCCATAAGCTTACATATAATAGAAGTCAGGCTTATTGGTCTGTAGTTACCTGGTTTGGTTTTGTCTCCCTTTTTGTGGATCGGTATTACGTTTGCTATTTTCCAGTCTGTCGGTACAACCCCTGTGTCAAGAGACTGTTCCATGATCTTGGTTAGCGGTTTGTAAATAACTTCTTTCATTTCTTTGAGTACTATTGGGAGGATCTCATCTGGCCCAGGGGATTTGTCCGTGTCCTCCTTTGTAAAAACCTGTGAAAAGTAATCATTTAATATATTTGCTATTTTTTTTTCTTCATCTATAATTGTGCTATTTGTGTCTCTTAGACATTTAACCTCCTCTTTGAATGTTCTCTTGCTGTTATAATATTGGAAAAATATTTTGGAATTGGTTTTAGCCCCCTTAGCAATATTGATTTCTATCTCTCTCTTGGCCTTTCTAACTTCCTTTTTGACTTGTGTTTGCAGTTCCAAGTACTCTTTCTGTGTACTTTGTTTTTGGTCCCTTTTAAACACTCTGTAAAGTGCCTTTTTTCACTGAATATTTTTTTTAATTGATCTATTAAACCATTTTGGCCATTTTGTTTTAGATTTAGATTTGTCTACTTTTGGGATATAATTGTTTTGCGCCTCTAGTACTACATTTTTAAAAAACAGCCATCCTTTTTCTGTGGATGTTTTCTCTATTTTACTCCAATCTGCTTCTGTTAGTCTCTGTTTCATACCTTCATAGTTTGCTTTTCTAAAATTGTAAACCTTAGCTTTAGTCATTACTTTTGGGGTTTTAGAAAATACTTTAAATGAGACCATGCTGTGGTCTGAGTTTGCCAATGGCTCTCTGACCTCTGTTTTAGTTATTCTGTCTTCATTATTTGAAAATACTAAATCAAGGCATGTCTCCCCTCTAGTCGGTGCCTTGACTAATTGCGTTAGGAAGCAGTCATTTGTCATTTCCACCATATCAATTTCGTCCGTCGTGCCCCCCATCGGGTTTTCCCATTTTATATGGGGGAAGTTGAAATCCCCCATTTGTATGGCTTCTCCTTTTCTACACGCATTTCTAATGTCATTGCATAACAGATTATTTTGCTCAGCGTCTGAATTTGGCAGTCTATAGCATGCTCCTATTATTATGCCCTTTGAATTTGTGTCCATTATTCTGACCCATATTGATTCTGCATTGTTTTCTTTGTCCTGATTTAACACCTGGGCTTCAAGGCTATTTCTTATGTATAGCGCTACCCCTCCGCCTCTTCTGTCCTGCCTGTCTTTCCTATATAGTGTGTACCCACTAATATTATATTCGTCTCCATCACTCTCAGACAACCAAGTTTCTGTAACAGCTATCACATCGTAGTTACTTGTTTGTGCAGTAGCTTCAAGTTCTAACTATACGTGAAAGCGATAGCGAACGAAAGGGTGGGGCGGGGCTGGAGATGCCTAGTGAGTGCTTTGTTGATATGCAGGGCCTTTTAAACCCGTTTGACTGTGAAAAAAAAATACTTTTAAACAGCGCGTCAAATTAACTGCACGTGTGAAAATAAATTGGACCTGACGCGCCTGACGGTTAAAGGGGCAACGAACCGCGAGTGGTGCAAGTTCTTTTACAATATATATGTACAGTGCCTTGCAAAAGTATTCAGACCCCTGACCAATTCTCTCATATTACTGAATAACAAATGGTACATTGAAATTTCGTTCTGTTTGATATTTTATTTTAAAACACTGAAACTCAAAATCAATTATTGTAAGGTGACATTGGTTTTTGTTGGGAAATATTTTTAAGAAAAATAAAAAACTGAAATATCTTGCTTGCATAAGTATTCAACCCCCACACATTAATATTTGGTAGAGTCACCTTTCGCTGCAATAACAGCTTTAAGTCTTTTGGGGTAAGTATTTACCAGCTTTGCACACAGTGTCAGAGTGATTTTGGCCCATTCTTCTTTGCAGATTTGCTCCAGGTTGTTCAGGTTGGTTGGATGACGCTTGTGGACCGCAATTTTCAAATAGTGCCACAGATTCTCAATGGGATTGAGATCAGGACTTTGACTGGCCACTGTAGGACATTCACCTTTTTGTTCTTGAGCCACTCGTTGCTTTGGCCTTGTGCTTGGGATCATTGTCCTGCTGAAAGGTGAATTTCCTCCCAAGCTTCAGTTTTTTAGCAGACTGAAGCAGGTTCTCTTGAAGTATTTCCCTGTATTTTGCTCCATCCATCTTCCTTCAATTTTAACAAGATGCCCAGTCCCTGCTGATGAGAAGCATCCCCACAGCATGATGCTGCCACCACCATACTTCACTGTAGGGATGGTGTGTCTTGAGGCATGGGCAGTGTTAGGTTTGCGCCACACATAGCGCTTTGAGTTTTGGCCAAAAAGCTCTATCTTGGTCTCATCTGACCACAAAACCTTTTCCCACATCGCAGCTGGGTCACTCTCATGCTTTCTGGCAAACTCCAGACGAGCTTTCAGATGGTACTTTTTGAGTAACGGCTTCTTTCTTGCCACCCTCCCATACAGGTCAGTGTTATGCACCGCTCTTGATATGGTTTGACTGGTGCACCATTACTCCACTCCCAGCCATTGAACTCTGTAGCTCCTTCAAAGTGATTGTTGGCCTCTCTGTGGCTTCTCTCACAAGTCTCCTTCTTGTTTGAGCACTAAGCTTTGAGAGACGGCCTTTTCTTGGCATTGCCTGGGTGGTGTGATGCAGCTTCCACTTCCTGATTATTGATCCAACTGTGCTCACTGGGATATCCAAGCACTTGGGTATTATTTGTACCCTTTCCCTAATCTATGCATTTGTATTACTTTATCTCTAACTTCTGTAGAATGCTCTTTGGTCTTCATTTTCCTTCAGATTCACAGCCTGACCAATGATCCTTCAACAGTGGGGTTTTTATCCAGAAAATGTGACAGCAACTTTAATGGTTCACAGATGGAGGCCAATGGTAAGGTAATTGTGTCCTCGTTAGGGCAATTTCTTTCATCGGTGTAAACTGGGAGCTTCCACAGCACAGGGGTTGAATACTTATGCAAGCAAGATATTTCAGTTTATTTTCTTAAAAATATTTCCCAACATAAAACCAATGTCACCTTACAATAATTGATTTTGAGTTTCAGGGTTTTAAAATTAAATATCAAACAGAACGAAATTTCAATGTACCATTTGTAATTCAGTGATATGAGAGAATTGGTCAGGGGTCTGAATACTTTTGCAAGGCACTGTATATATATATAGGAGTCCGGACCTTCTAGTGATGCATTAACACGCTGGCTTGCAGAGCGGGTGACCCTGGTCTGACAGTCCCCCCGCTATTTTTAGTTCACACAAAATAAAAACAACACAAAATAAACACCTAACTCCGATTTTGGAGCGCTGACTACACAGGTTATTCCCTGACTAACTCACAGGACAGCTAAGCCGTTTCCCCGCAAAACACAATAAACAAAAACAACACAGGTTTCATACAGCACACTCTTTACCTCATGACTGCCAGGAAGCAGAGCACCTCTTCTGCCTCCTTCTCCTCCACAGCAGCCCCGAGCAAACTAACTGCTCCCCTTTTATACCCTGCATCTGGCTCTAATTTAATAATAAGCACCAGGTGCAGGGGATAATTAATAATAAAACAGTGAACAAATCAAAATTAAACAATAAAGGAAAACAATCAAACAGTAAAAGAAACTAACAAAAAGGTGCCTGCGCACATATCCTACACAAGGAGGATTTTAACCCCCCCTCCCTGCTGTCTTACACATCCCCCCCACCTTGTCTTTTCAAGACACCGGCCATTCGACGGCCAACTCCTCCCCTAAAACACAACCACCCACCCTCGAGTCCATCAATGTCTCTTTTCGCCCTCTTCCACAGGCAGACTTGAGGGTGGGCCGGTCCACGTTCCGGCACCATCAGGTAGGGACCGCGCACCTGCGACGAGGGACCCCACTGGTTTGTTAGGGGCAACCGGAGCAACAACCGGGGCACTGGAGGTTGCAGCAGCGGGCAGAGGTCTGCAGCTGGGGCCCGGTGCAACGACGTCCAATCACCCACGGGGAGCGAAGTAGTGACCAGGGGGAGCTCAAGCGACGTCTGGGAGCAGCGCAGCGATGTCTTGGTGCTTGGGAGGAGCGGAGCAGGGAACCAGGTGGAGAACTGTGACCGGTTCTGCAGACTCCTGGGCTAAAGGTCTAGCGAAGGGAGGTTCAAGCAAACCGGAAGAGTGTCCAGGAGCAAGGGGCGAGGGACCGCACCCAGCGGCGCCGGACTGGACCGCAGGGGTGGTGGTCGGCGCTGTGGTGTTGGCGGGCTCTTCACCTCTCCCTCTAACTTAGGCCCGGCAGCTCCTCCCCCTCTGGCTCGGGCAGCGGCAGCTCCTCCCCCTCTGGCTCAGGCGGCGGGTGCTCCTCCCCCTCTGGCTCGGGCAGCTCCTCCCCCTCTTGCTCAGGTGGCTCCTCCCCCTCTGGCTCGGGCGGTGGCAGCTCCTCCCCCTCTGGCTCTCGGGACGGCAGCTCCTCCCCCTCTGGCTCGGGCGGCGGTAGCTCCTCCCCCTCTTGCTCGGGCGGCGGCAGCTCCTCCCCCTCTGGCTCTCGGGACGGCAGCTCCTCCCCCTCTGGCTCTCGGGACGGCAGCTCCAAAAGCTGTGGTTCTGGCAGCACCAGCTCTTGTTTCAATCTCCAGTTGCTCTCCCGCTGCCTGCGAGTCGCCTCCCGCGTCTCCGCCGTGAACTTCTCCAAACTCCTTATCAGTTCCGCAGTGTCCATTTCTGGGTCGTAGGGGCGCCCACTCTTTCTGACACCAAATGTGAACAGACCCGCTGCCACACGGGTTCGTGCCCCTTTAAAAAATGCGACCCAACACATGGGAATGGATTTTTTTCCGCGCTGACGCACTATTTTTAATTCACACAAAATAAAAACAACACAAAATAAACACCTAACTCCGATTTTGGAGCGCTGACTACACAGGTTATTCCCTGACTAACTCGCAGGATGGCTAAGCCGTTTCCCCGCCAAACACAATAAACAAAAACCACACAGGTTTCATACAGCACACTCTTTACCTCACGACTGCCAGGAAGCAGAGCACCTCTTCTGCCTCCTTCTCCTCCACAGCAGCCCCGAGCAAACTAACTGCTCCCCTTTTATACCCTGCATCTGGCTCTAATTTAATAATAAGCACCAGGTGCAGGGGATAATTAATAATAAAACAATTAACACATCAAAATTAAACAATAAAGCAAAACAATCAAACAATAAAAGAAACTAACAAAAAAGTTGCCTGCGCACATATCCTACACAAGGAGGATTTTAACCCCTCCTCCCTGCTGTCTATATATATATATATATATATATATATATATATATATATATATATATATATGTGAGGAAAGGATAGCGTCGCCTTTAAGAAATGGCGGCGCTAAGGAAGAAACTACACAACCCAGAAATCCGAGTGTCAATTAATGGGGTGGGGTTTCTGGGTTTAAAAAGGAACAGGGCAGAGCCATAGGGGAGAGTGTGGGGAAAACGGCCCGGTTGTCCTGAAAGGAAATAGCGTGCAAGCTCCAGTGTGTTGGGAAAACAACTAAAAAGAAAGAGAGCACAAGGTAAGGCGTTTAGTTTTGTTTAAAGTGCGGTTTTTCCTCTTGTTGAGGTAGCCTTTTGTTTGTTAAAATTTATTTTTATTTTTATTTTCTGTTGTCGGGGTGAGACTTGAAGATAGTATACTCCGTAGCAATTTAAAAGAGACCCGCGGTATTATGTGCTATGCGGTTGTGCGCCGCCACAACCATAGCGTGTTGTGCTATATGCTTTATAACCCAGAGAGGTATTGGTTGTTTACGTGTTGCTGAGACAGTAAATAATAACCAGAAAGAACAGGCTTGCGAGACTGGAAGTGCAAGACATTGTTTATTCATAACACAGACACAAGACACGTTGCATATAATGAATACAAAAAAAATGGACACTGGCTTTTAGAAGAGACACCATTTGCTTTTGTGGATGACCGGGAGTTGGCTGCAGGGGTTCTTTCTCCACAGCCCGGATATAACTTGTTTTATCCTTGTTCATTTCTCTGGACGTCTGGGGTCATCGCTGTTGTTTTTCTGGAAGTCTTCATTAAAAACGGATTCATTCTTCCACTTACATGTGTCCCAGGATTACTCCATCAGAGGGAGCTTGTCTTGTAATTACCAGTGATCTAGAACCACTCCAGCAGAGGGAGCTTGCCTTGTTCTTACTTATGTTACAGGACTACTCCAGCAGAGGGAGCCTGTCTTGTTCTTACCTGTGCTACAGGACTACTCCAGCAGAGGGAGCCGATCTAATACTTACCTGTGTTACAGGACGACTCCAGCAGAGGGAGCCTGTCTTGTTCTTACCTGTGCTACAGGACTACTCCAGCAGAGGGAGCCGATCTAATACTTACCTGTGTTACAGGACGACTCCAGCAG
>NW_026707529.1:0-24827 GCF_902713425.1 Acipenser ruthenus
CCGGGCTATCGTTCCCCGAGCTCGGCTGAACACTTGCGGCGGTTAGCCCTGGTCCCGCGTCCCGTGTGAACAGCGATGAATGAATTCATTCAATGCACTTTCCCCCCCGGGTGCACGAGTGTTATGAAGCCGGGCTATCGTTCCCCGAGCTCGGCTGAACACTTGCGGCGGTTAGCCCTGGTCCCGCGTCCCGTGTGAACAGCGATGAATGAATTCATTCAATGCACTTTCCCCCCCGGGTGCACGAGTGTTATGAAGCCGGGCTATCGTTCCCCGAGCTCGGCTGAACACTTGCGGCGGTTAGCCCTGGTCCCGCGTCCCGTGTGAACAGCGATGAATGAATTCATTCAATGCACTTTCCCCCCCGGGTGCACGAGTGTTATGAAGCCGGGCTATCGTTCCCCGAGCTCGGCTGAACACTTGCGGCGGTTAGCCCTGGTCCCGCGTCCCGTGTGAACAGCGATGAATGAATTCATTCAATGCACTTTCCCCCCCGGGTGCACGAGTGTTATGAAGCCGGGCTATCGTTCCCCGAGCTCGGCTGAACACTTGCGGCGGTTAGCCCTGGTCCCGCGTCCCGTGTGAACAGCGATGAATGAATTCATTCAATGCACTTTCCCCCCCGGGTGCACGAGTGTTATGAAGCCGGGCTATCGTTCCCCGAGCTCGGCTGAACACTTGCGGCGGTTAGCCCTGGTCCCGCGTCCCGTGTGAACAGCGATGAATGAATTCATTCAATGCACTTTCCCCCCCGGGTGCACGAGTGTTATGAAGCCGGGCTATCGTTCCCCGAGCTCGGCTGAACACTTGCGGCGGTTAGCCCTGGTCCCGCGTCCCGTGTGAACAGCGATGAATGAATTCATTCAATGCACTTTCCCCCCCGGGTGCACGAGTGTTATGAAGCCGGGCTATCGTTCCCCGAGCTCGGCTGAACACTTGCGGCGGTTAGCCCTGGTCCCGCGTCCCGTGTGAACAGCGATGAATGAATTCATTCAATGCACTTTCCCCCCCGGGTGCACGAGTGTTATGAAGCCGGGCTATCGTTCCCCGAGCTCGGCTGAACACTTGCGGCGGTTAGCCCTGGTCCCGCGTCCCGTGTGAACAGCGATGAATGAATTCATTCAATGCACTTTCCCCCCCGGGTGCACGAGTGTTATGAAGCCGGGCTATCGTTCCCCGAGCTCGGCTGAACACTTGCGGCGGTTAGCCCTGGTCCCGCGTCCCGTGTGAACAGCGATGAATGAATTCATTCAATGCACTTTCCCCCCCGGGTGCACGAGTGTTATGAAGCCGGGCTATCGTTCCCCGAGCTCGGCTGAACACTTGCGGCGGTTAGCCCTGGTCCCGCGTCCCGTGTGAACAGCGATGAATGAATTCATTCAATGCACTTTCCCCCCCGGGTGCACGAGTGTTATGAAGCCGGGCTATCGTTCCCCGAGCTCGGCTGAACACTTGCGGCGGTTAGCCCTGGTCCCGCGTCCCGTGTGAACAGCGATGAATGAATTCATTCAATGCACTTTCCCCCCCGGGTGCACGAGTGTTATGAAGCCGGGCTATCGTTCCCCGAGCTCGGCTGAACACTTGCGGCGGTTAGCCCTGGTCCCGCGTCCCGTGTGAACAGCGATGAATGAATTCATTCAATGCACTTTCCCCCCCGGGTGCACGAGTGTTATGAAGCCGGGCTATCGTTCCCCGAGCTCGGCTGAACACTTGCGGCGGTTAGCCCTGGTCCCGCGTCCCGTGTGAACAGCGATGAATGAATTCATTCAATGCACTTTCCCCCCCGGGTGCACGAGTGTTATGAAGCCGGGCTATCGTTCCCCGAGCTCGGCTGAACACTTGCGGCGGTTAGCCCTGGTCCCGCGTCCCGTGTGAACAGCGATGAATGAATTCATTCAATGCACTTTCCCCCCCGGGTGCACGAGTGTTATGAAGCCGGGCTATCGTTCCCCGAGCTCGGCTGAACACTTGCGGCGGTTAGCCCTGGTCCCGCGTCCCGTGTGAACAGCGATGAATGAATTCATTCAATGCACTTTCCCCCCCGGGTGCACGAGTGTTATGAAGCCGGGCTATCGTTCCCCGAGCTCGGCTGAACACTTGCGGCGGTTAGCCCTGGTCCCGCGTCCCGTGTGAACAGCGATGAATGAATTCATTCAATGCACTTTCCCCCCCGGGTGCACGAGTGTTATGAAGCCGGGCTATCGTTCCCCGAGCTCGGCTGAACACTTGCGGCGGTTAGCCCTGGTCCCGCGTCCCGTGTGAACAGCGATGAATGAATTCATTCAATGCACTTTCCCCCCCGGGTGCACGAGTGTTATGAAGCCGGGCTATCGTTCCCCGAGCTCGGCTGAACACTTGCGGCGGTTAGCCCTGGTCCCGCGTCCCGTGTGAACAGCGATGAATGAATTCATTCAATGCACTTTCCCCCCCGGGTGCACGAGTGTTATGAAGCCGGGCTATCGTTCCCCGAGCTCGGCTGAACACTTGCGGCGGTTAGCCCTGGTCCCGCGTCCCGTGTGAACAGCGATGAATGAATTCATTCAATGCACTTTCCCCCCCGGGTGCACGAGTGTTATGAAGCCGGGCTATCGTTCCCCGAGCTCGGCTGAACACTTGCGGCGGTTAGCCCTGGTCCCGCGTCCCGTGTGAACAGCGATGAATGAATTCATTCAATGCACTTTCCCCCCCGGGTGCACGAGTGTTATGAAGCCGGGCTATCGTTCCCCGAGCTCGGCTGAACACTTGCGGCGGTTAGCCCTGGTCCCGCGTCCCGTGTGAACAGCGATGAATGAATTCATTCAATGCACTTTCCCCCCCGGGTGCACGAGTGTTATGAAGCCGGGCTATCGTTCCCCGAGCTCGGCTGAACACTTGCGGCGGTTAGCCCTGGTCCCGCGTCCCGTGTGAACAGCGATGAATGAATTCATTCAATGCACTTTCCCCCCCGGGTGCACGAGTGTTATGAAGCCGGGCTATCGTTCCCCGAGCTCGGCTGAACACTTGCGGCGGTTAGCCCTGGTCCCGCGTCCCGTGTGAACAGCGATGAATGAATTCATTCAATGCACTTTCCCCCCCGGGTGCACGAGTGTTATGAAGCCGGGCTATCGTTCCCCGAGCTCGGCTGAACACTTGCGGCGGTTAGCCCTGGTCCCGCGTCCCGTGTGAACAGCGATGAATGAATTCATTCAATGCACTTTCCCCCCCGGGTGCACGAGTGTTATGAAGCCGGGCTATCGTTCCCCGAGCTCGGCTGAACACTTGCGGCGGTTAGCCCTGGTCCCGCGTCCCGTGTGAACAGCGATGAATGAATTCATTCAATGCACTTTCCCCCCCGGGTGCACGAGTGTTATGAAGCCGGGCTATCGTTCCCCGAGCTCGGCTGAACACTTGCGGCGGTTAGCCCTGGTCCCGCGTCCCGTGTGAACAGCGATGAATGAATTCATTCAATGCACTTTCCCCCCCGGGTGCACGAGTGTTATGAAGCCGGGCTATCGTTCCCCGAGCTCGGCTGAACACTTGCGGCGGTTAGCCCTGGTCCCGCGTCCCGTGTGAACAGCGATGAATGAATTCATTCAATGCACTTTCCCCCCCGGGTGCACGAGTGTTATGAAGCCGGGCTATCGTTCCCCGAGCTCGGCTGAACACTTGCGGCGGTTAGCCCTGGTCCCGCGTCCCGTGTGAACAGCGATGAATGAATTCATTCAATGCACTTTCCCCCCCGGGTGCACGAGTGTTATGAAGCCGGGCTATCGTTCCCCGAGCTCGGCTGAACACTTGCGGCGGTTAGCCCTGGTCCCGCGTCCCGTGTGAACAGCGATGAATGAATTCATTCAATGCACTTTCCCCCCCGGGTGCACGAGTGTTATGAAGCCGGGCTATCGTTCCCCGAGCTCGGCTGAACACTTGCGGCGGTTAGCCCTGGTCCCGCGTCCCGTGTGAACAGCGATGAATGAATTCATTCAATGCACTTTCCCCCCCGGGTGCACGAGTGTTATGAAGCCGGGCTATCGTTCCCCGAGCTCGGCTGAACACTTGCGGCGGTTAGCCCTGGTCCCGCGTCCCGTGTGAACAGCGATGAATGAATTCATTCAATGCACTTTCCCCCCCGGGTGCACGAGTGTTATGAAGCCGGGCTATCGTTCCCCGAGCTCGGCTGAACACTTGCGGCGGTTAGCCCTGGTCCCGCGTCCCGTGTGAACAGCGATGAATGAATTCATTCAATGCACTTTCCCCCCCGGGTGCACGAGTGTTATGAAGCCGGGCTATCGTTCCCCGAGCTCGGCTGAACACTTGCGGCGGTTAGCCCTGGTCCCGCGTCCCGTGTGAACAGCGATGAATGAATTCATTCAATGCACTTTCCCCCCCGGGTGCACGAGTGTTATGAAGCCGGGCTATCGTTCCCCGAGCTCGGCTGAACACTTGCGGCGGTTAGCCCTGGTCCCGCGTCCCGTGTGAACAGCGATGAATGAATTCATTCAATGCACTTTCCCCCCCGGGTGCACGAGTGTTATGAAGCCGGGCTATCGTTCCCCGAGCTCGGCTGAACACTTGCGGCGGTTAGCCCTGGTCCCGCGTCCCGTGTGAACAGCGATGAATGAATTCATTCAATGCACTTTCCCCCCCGGGTGCACGAGTGTTATGAAGCCGGGCTATCGTTCCCCGAGCTCGGCTGAACACTTGCGGCGGTTAGCCCTGGTCCCGCGTCCCGTGTGAACAGCGATGAATGAATTCATTCAATGCACTTTCCCCCCCGGGTGCACGAGTGTTATGAAGCCGGGCTATCGTTCCCCGAGCTCGGCTGAACACTTGCTCGTCCCCCGGGGGACCTGCACGGCGGTTAGCCCTGGTCCCGCGTCCCGTGTGAACAGCGATGAATGAATTCATTCAATGCACTTTCCCCCCCGGGTGCACGAGTGTTATGGGTCCCGGCTGGAGATCCGCGAGCTCGGCTGAACACCTGCACAAGCGCCGCTGCGGAGACCCGTTAGAAGCAGCCCCGAAGGCCAGCGAAAATAGCCGAGAGTTAAGCCCCTCCCCGCCGTGGCTTCGTCAGCCACTCGCCGCTTCAAGAGGGACGGGCCTCTGGTCATGTCATGTCATAAATCACATGACCAGAGGCCCGCCCAACCTGACGTTGCGGAAGTTTGCCGAAGACACAGCGGGGAGAGGCTTAACTCTCGGCTATTTTCGGACTCGGCGAGAAGGCAGCAGGACGCTCTATTCACGGCTAACTCCCCGCGGTCCCCTCTGACCGATCGGAGCCGGTTTAGCGCTCCAGGCAGTCGGATACTTTAGCGCCTCAGCAGCGGGGGCGACGACCTCTAACATTCCCCGGGGAGCTGCCCGAGTGTAAGGCCGGGACCCCCGTCTGCTGGGGGAAAAAAATACCTGCACGTCCCCCCCGTGTGCACGGGTGTTATGAGCTCGGGCTGAACACTTGCTCGTCCCCCCCGCCCCCGGGGAGCTGCACGGCGGAACAGCGATGAATGAATTCATTAAATGCACTTTCCCCCCGGGTGCACGAGTGTTATGGGTCCCGGCTGGAGATCCGCGAGCTCGGCTGAACACCTGCTCGTCCCCCGGGGGACCTGCACGGCGGTTAGCCCTGGTCCCGCGTCCCGTGTGAACAGCGATGAATGAATTCATTCAATGCACTTTCCCCCCCGGGTGCACGAGTGTTATGAAGCCGGGCTATCGTTCCCCGAGCTCGGCTGAACACTTGCGGCGGTTAGCCCTGGTCCCGCGTCCCGTGTGAACAGCGATGAATGAATTCATTCAATGCACTTTCCCCCCCGGGTGCACGAGTGTTATGAAGCCGGGCTATCGTTCCCCGAGCTCGGCTGAACACTTGCGGCGGTTAGCCCTGTTCCCGCGTCCCGTGTGAACAGCGATGAATGAATTCATTCAATGCACTTTCCCCCCCGGGTGCACGAGTGTTATGAAGCCGGGCTATCGTTCCCCGAGCTCGGCTGAACACTTGCGGCGGTTAGCCCTGGTCCCGCGTCCCGTGTGAACAGCGATGAATGAATTCATTCAATGCACTTTCCTCCCCGGGTGCACGAGTGTTATGAAGCCGGGCTATCGTTCCCCGAGCTCGGCTGAACACTTGCGGCGGTTAGCCCTGGTCCCGCGTCCCGTGTGAACAGCGATGAATGAATTCATTCAATGCACTTTCCCCCCCGGGTGCACGAGTGTTATGAAGCCGGGCTATCGTTCCCCGAGCTCGGCTGAACACTTGCGGCGGTTAGCCCTGGTCCCGCGTCCCGTGTGAACAGCGATGAATGAATTCATTCAATGCACTTTCCCCCCCGGGTGCACGAGTGTTATGAAGCCGGGCTATCGTTCCCCGAGCTCGGCTGAACACTTGCGGCGGTTAGCCCTGGTCCCGCGTCCCGTGTGAACAGCGATGAATGAATTCATTCAATGCACTTTCCCCCCCGGGTGCACGAGTGTTATGAAGCCGGGCTATCGTTCCCCGAGCTCGGCTGAACACTTGCGGCGGTTAGCCCTGGTCCCGCGTCCCGTGTGAACAGCGATGAATGAATTCATTCAATGCACTTTCCCCCCCGGGTGCACGAGTGTTATGAAGCCGGGCTATCGTTCCCCGAGCTCGGCTGAACACTTGCGGCGGTTAGCCCTGGTCCCGCGTCCCGTGTGAACAGCGATGAATGAATTCATTCAATGCACTTTCCCCCCCGGGTGCACGAGTGTTATGAAGCCGGGCTATCGTTCCCCGAGCTCGGCTGAACACTTGCGGCGGTTAGCCCTGGTCCCGCGTCCCGTGTGAACAGCGATGAATGAATTCATTCAATGCACTTTCCCCCCCGGGTGCACGAGTGTTATGAAGCCGGGCTATCGTTCCCCGAGCTCGGCTGAACACTTGCTCGTCCCCCGGGGGACCTGCACGGCGGTTAGCCCTGGTCCCGCGTCCCGTGTGAACAGCGATGAATGAATTCATTCAATGCACTTTCCCCCCCGGGTGCACGAGTGTTATGGGTCCCGGCTGGAGATCCGCGAGCTCGGCTGAACACCTGCACAAGCGCCGCTGCGGAGACCCGTTAGAAGCAGCCCCGAAGGCCAGCGAAAATAGCCGAGAGTTAAGCCCCTCCCCGCCGTGGCTTCGTCAGCCACTCGCCGCTTCAAGAGGGACGGGCCTCTGGTCATGTCATGTCATAAATCACATGACCAGAGGCCCGCCCAACCTGACGTTGCGGAAGTTTGCCGAAGACACAGCGGGGAGAGGCTTAACTCTCGGCTATTTTCGGACTCGGCGAGAAGGCAGCAGGACGCTCTATTCACGGCTAACTCCCCGCGGTCCCCTCTGACCGATCGGAGCCGGTTTAGCGCTCCAGGCAGTCGGATACTTTAGCGCCTCAGCAGCGGGGGCGACGACCTCTAACATTCCCCGGGGAGCTGCCCGAGTGTAAGGCCGGGACCCCCGTCTGCTGGGGGAAAAAAATACCTGCACGTCCCCCCCGTGTGCACGGGTGTTATGAGCTCGGGCTGAACACTTGCTCGTCCCCCCCGCCCCCGGGGAGCTGCACGGCGGAACAGCGATGAATGAATTCATTAAATGCACTTTCCCCCCGGGTGCACGAGTGTTATGGGTCCCGGCTGGAGATCCGCGAGCTCGGCTGAACACCTGCTCGTCCCCCGGGGGACCTGCACGGCGGTTAGCCCTGGTCCCGCGTCCCGTGTGAACAGCGATGAATGAATTCATTCAATGCACTTTCCCCCCCGGGTGCACGAGTGTTATGAAGCCGGGCTATCGTTCCCCGAGCTCGGCTGAACACTTGCGGCGGTTAGCCCTGGTCCCGCGTCCCGTGTGAACAGCGATGAATGAATTCATTCAATGCACTTTCCCCCCCGGGTGCACGAGTGTTATGAAGCCGGGCTATCGTTCCCCGAGCTCGGCTGAACACTTGCGGCGGTTAGCCCTGGTCCCGCGTCCCGTGTGAACAGCGATGAATGAATTCATTCAATGCACTTTCCCCCCCCGGGTGCACGAGTGTTATGAAGCCGGGCTATCGTTCCCCGAGCTCGGCTGAACACTTGCGGCGGTTAGCCCTGGTCCCGCGTCCCGTGTGAACAGCGATGAATGAATTCATTCAATGCACTTTCCCCCCCGGGTGCACGAGTGTTATGAAGCCGGGCTATCGTTCCCCGAGCTCGGCTGAACACTTGCGGCGGTTAGCCCTGGTCCCGCGTCCCGTGTGAACAGCGATGAATGAATTCATTCAATGCACTTTCCCCCCCGGGTGCACGAGTGTTATGAAGCCGGGCTATCGTTCCCCGAGCTCGGCTGAACACTTGCGGCGGTTAGCCCTGGTCCCGCGTCCCGTGTGAACAGCGATGAATGAATTCATTCAATGCACTTTCCCCCCCGGGTGCACGAGTGTTATGAAGCCGGGCTATCGTTCCCCGAGCTCGGCTGAACACTTGCGGCGGTTAGCCCTGGTCCCGCGTCCCGTGTGAACAGCGATGAATGAATTCATTCAATGCACTTTCCCCCCCGGGTGCACGAGTGTTATGAAGCCGGGCTATCGTTCCCCGAGCTCGGCTGAACACTTGCGGCGGTTAGCCCTGGTCCCGCGTCCCGTGTGAACAGCGATGAATGAATTCATTCAATGCACTTTCCCCCCCCGGGTGCACGAGTGTTATGAAGCCGGGCTATCGTTCCCCGAGCTCGGCTGAACACTTGCGGCGGTTAGCCCTGGTCCCGCGTCCCGTGTGAACAGCGATGAATGAATTCATTCAATGCACTTTCCCCCCCGGGTGCACGAGTGTTATGAAGCCGGGCTATCGTTCCCCGAGCTCGGCTGAACACTTGCGGCGGTTAGCCCTGGTCCCGCGTCCCGTGTGAACAGCGATGAATGAATTCATTCAATGCACTTTCCCCCCCGGGTGCACGAGTGTTATGAAGCCGGGCTATCGTTCCCCGAGCTCGGCTGAACACTTGCGGCGGTTAGCCCTGGTCCCGCGTCCCGTGTGAACAGCGATGAATGAATTCATTCAATGCACTTTCCCCCCCGGGTGCACGAGTGTTATGAAGCCGGGCTATCGTTCCCCGAGCTCGGCTGAACACTTGCGGCGGTTAGCCCTGGTCCCGCGTCCCGTGTGAACAGCGATGAATGAATTCATTCAATGCACTTTCCCCCCCGGGTGCACGAGTGTTATGAAGCCGGGCTATCGTTCCCCGAGCTCGGCTGAACACTTGCGGCGGTTAGCCCTGGTCCCGCGTCCCGTGTGAACAGCGATGAATGAATTCATTCAATGCACTTTCCCCCCCGGGTGCACGAGTGTTATGAAGCCGGGCTATCGTTCCCCGAGCTCGGCTGAACACTTGCGGCGGTTAGCCCTGGTCCCGCGTCCCGTGTGAACAGCGATGAATGAATTCATTCAATGCACTTTCCCCCCCGGGTGCACGAGTGTTATGAAGCCGGGCTATCGTTCCCCGAGCTCGGCTGAACACTTGCGGCGGTTAGCCCTGGTCCCGCGTCCCGTGTGAACAGCGATGAATGAATTCATTCAATGCACTTTCCCCCCCGGGTGCACGAGTGTTATGAAGCCGGGCTATCGTTCCCCGAGCTCGGCTGAACACTTGCTCGTCCCCCGGGGGACCTGCACGGCGGTTAGCCCTGGTCCCGCGTCCCGTGTGAACAGCGATGAATGAATTCATTCAATGCACTTTCCCCCCCGGGTGCACGAGTGTTATGGGTCCCGGCTGGAGATCCGCGAGCTCAGCTGAACACCTGCACAAGCGCCGCTGCGGAGACCCGTTAGAAGCAGCCCCGAAGGCCAGCGAAAATAGCCGAGAGTTAAGCCCCTCCCCGCCGTGGCTTCGTCAGCCACTCGCCGCTTCAAGAGGGACGGGCCTCTGGTCATGTCATGTCATAAATCACATGACCAGAGGCCCGCCCAACCTGACGTTGCGGAAGTTTGCCGAAGACACAGCGGGGAGAGGCTTAACTCTCGGCTATTTTCGGACTCGGCGAGAAGGCAGCAGGACGCTCTATTCACGGCTAACTCCCCGCGGTCCCCTCTGACCGATCGGAGCCGGTTTAGCGCTCCAGGCAGTCGGATACTTTAGCGCCTCAGCAGCGGGGGCGACGACCTCTAACATTCCCCGGGGAGCTGCCCGAGTGTAAGGCCGGGACCCCCGTCTGCTGGGGGAAAAAAATACCTGCACGTCCCCCCCGTGTGCACGGGTGTTATGAGCTCGGGCTGAACACTTGCTCGTCCCCCCCGCCCCCGGGGAGCTGCACGGCGGAACAGCGATGAATGAATTCATTAAATGCACTTTCCCCCCGGGTGCACGAGTGTTATGGGTCCCGGCTGGAGATCCGCGAGCTCGGCTGAACACCTGCTCGTGCCCCGGGGGACCTGCACGGCGGTTAGCCCTGGTCCCGCGTCCCGTGTGAACAGCGATGAATGAATTCATTCAATGCACTTTCCCCCCCGGGTGCACGAGTGTTATGAAGCCGGGCTATCGTTCCCCGAGCTCGGCTGAACACTTGCGGCGGTTAGCCCTGGTCCCGCGTCCCGTGTGAACAGCGATGAATGAATTCATTCAATGCACTTTCCCCCCCGGGTGCACGAGTGTTATGAAGCCGGGCTATCGTTCCCCGAGCTCGGCTGAACACTTGCGGCGGTTAGCCCTGGTCCCGCGTCCCGTGTGAACAGCGATGAATGAATTCATTCAATGCACTTTCCCCCCCCGGGTGCACGAGTGTTATGAAGCCGGGCTATCGTTCCCCGAGCTCGGCTGAACACTTGCGGCGGTTAGCCCTGGTCCCGCGTCCCGTGTGAACAGCGATGAATGAATTCATTCAATGCACTTTCCCCCCCGGGTGCACGAGTGTTATGAAGCCGGGCTATCGTTCCCCGAGCTCGGCTGAACACTTGCGGCGGTTAGCCCTGGTCCCGCGTCCCGTGTGAACAGCGATGAATGAATTCATTCAATGCACTTTCCCCCCCGGGTGCACGAGTGTTATGAAGCCGGGCTATCGTTCCCCGAGCTCGGCTGAACACTTGCGGCGGTTAGCCCTGGTCCCGCGTCCCGTGTGAACAGCGATGAATGAATTCATTCAATGCACTTTCCCCCCCGGGTGCACGAGTGTTATGAAGCCGGGCTATCGTTCCCCGAGCTCGGCTGAACACTTGCGGCGGTTAGCCCTGGTCCCGCGTCCCGTGTGAACAGCGATGAATGAATTCATTCAATGCACTTTCCCCCCCGGGTGCACGAGTGTTATGAAGCCGGGCTATCGTTCCCCGAGCTCGGCTGAACACTTGCGGCGGTTAGCCCTGGTCCCGCGTCCCGTGTGAACAGCGATGAATGAATTCATTCAATGCACTTTCCCCCCCGGGTGCACGAGTGTTATGAAGCCGGGCTATCGTTCCCCGAGCTCGGCTGAACACTTGCGGCGGTTAGCCCTGGTCCCGCGTCCCGTGTGAACAGCGATGAATGAATTCATTCAATGCACTTTCCCCCCCGGGTGCACGAGTGTTATGAAGCCGGGCTATCGTTCCCCGAGCTCGGCTGAACACTTGCGGCGGTTAGCCCTGGTCCCGCGTCCCGTGTGAACAGCGATGAATGAATTCATTCAATGCACTTTCCCCCCCGGGTGCACGAGTGTTATGAAGCCGGGCTATCGTTCCCCGAGCTCGGCTGAACACTTGCGGCGGTTAGCCCTGGTCCCGCGTCCCGTGTGAACAGCGATGAATGAATTCATTCAATGCACTTTCCCCCCCGGGTGCACGAGTGTTATGAAGCCGGGCTATCGTTCCCCGAGCTCGGCTGAACACTTGCGGCGGTTAGCCCTGGTCCCGCGTCCCGTGTGAACAGCGATGAATGAATTCATTCAATGCACTTTCCCCCCCGGGTGCACGAGTGTTATGAAGCCGGGCTATCGTTCCCCGAGCTCGGCTGAACACTTGCGGCGGTTAGCCCTGGTCCCGCGTCCCGTGTGAACAGCGATGAATGAATTCATTCAATGCACTTTCCCCCCCGGGTGCACGAGTGTTATGAAGCCGGGCTATCGTTCCCCGAGCTCGGCTTTACACTTGCGGCGGTTAGCCCTGGTCCCGCGTCCCGTGTGAACAGCGATGAATGAATTCATTCAATGCACTTTCCCCCCCGGGTGCACGAGTGTTATGAAGCCGGGCTATCGTTCCCCGAGCTCGGCTGAACACTTGCGGCGGTTAGCCCTGGTCCCGCGTCCCGTGTGAACAGCGATGAATGAATTCATTCAATGCACTTTCCCCCCCGGGTGCACGAGTGTTATGAAGCCGGGCTATCGTTCCCCGAGCTCGGCTGAACACTTGCTCGTCCCCCGGGGGACCTGCACGGCGGTTAGCCCTGGTCCCGCGTCCCGTGTGAACAGCGATGAATGAATTCATTCAATGCACTTTCCCCCCCGGGTGCACGAGTGTTATGGGTCCCGGCTGGAGATCCGCGAGCTCAGCTGAACACCTGCACAAGCGCCGCTGCGGAGACCCGTTAGAAGCAGCCCCGAAGGCCAGCGAAAATAGCCGAGAGTTAAGCCCCTCCCCGCCGTGGCTTCGTCAGCCACTCGCCGCTTCAAGAGGGACGGGCCTCTGGTCATGTCATGTCATAAATCACATGACCAGAGGCCCGCCCAACCTGACGTTGCGGAAGTTTGCCGAAGACACAGCGGGGAGAGGCTTAACTCTCGGCTATTTTCGGACTCGGCGAGAAGGCAGCAGGACGCTCTATTCACGGCTAACTCCCCGCGGTCCCCTCTGACCGATCGGAGCCGGTTTAGCGCTCCAGGCAGTCGGATACTTTAGCGCCTCAGCAGCGGGGGCGACGACCTCTAACATTCCCCGGGGAGCTGCCCGAGTGTAAGGCCGGGACCCCCGTCTGCTGGGGGAAAAAAATACCTGCACGTCCCCCCCGTGTGCACGGGTGTTATGAGCTCGGGCTGAACACTTGCTCGTCCCCCCCGCCCCCGGGGAGCTGCACGGCGGAACAGCGATGAATGAATTCATTAAATGCACTTTCCCCCCGGGTGCACGAGTGTTATGGGTCCCGGCTGGAGATCCGCGAGCTCGGCTGAACACCTGCTCGTCCCCCGGGGGACCTGCACGGCGGTTAGCCCTGGTCCCGCGTCCCGTGTGAACAGCGATGAATGAATTCATTCAATGCACTTTCCCCCCCGGGTGCACGAGTGTTATGAAGCCGGGCTATCGTTCCCCGAGCTCGGCTGAACACTTGCGGCGGTTAGCCCTGGTCCCGCGTCCCGTGTGAACAGCGATGAATGAATTCATTCAATGCACTTTCCCCCCCGGGTGCACGAGTGTTATGAAGCCGGGCTATCGTTCCCCGAGCTCGGCTGAACACTTGCGGCGGTTAGCCCTGGTCCCGCGTCCCGTGTGAACAGCGATGAATGAATTCATTCAATGCACTTTCCCCCCCCGGGTGCACGAGTGTTATGAAGCCGGGCTATCGTTCCCCGAGCTCGGCTGAACACTTGCGGCGGTTAGCCCTGGTCCCGCGTCCCGTGTGAACAGCGATGAATGAATTCATTCAATGCACTTTCCCCCCCGGGTGCACGAGTGTTATGAAGCCGGGCTATCGTTCCCCGAGCTCGGCTGAACACTTGCGGCGGTTAGCCCTGGTCCCGCGTCCCGTGTGAACAGCGATGAATGAATTCATTCAATGCACTTTCCCCCCCGGGTGCACGAGTGTTATGAAGCCGGGCTATCGTTCCCCGAGCTCGGCTGAACACTTGCGGCGGTTAGCCCTGGTCCCGCGTCCCGTGTGAACAGCGATGAATGAATTCATTCAATGCACTTTCCCCCCCCGGGTGCACGAGTGTTATGAAGCCGGGCTATCGTTCCCCGAGCTCGGCTGAACACTTGCGGCGGTTAGCCCTGGTCCCGCGTCCCGTGTGAACAGCGATGAATGAATTCATTCAATGCACTTTCCCCCCCGGGTGCACGAGTGTTATGAAGCCGGGCTATCGTTCCCCGAGCTCGGCTGAACACTTGCGGCGGTTAGCCCTGGTCCCGCGTCCCGTGTGAACAGCGATGAATGAATTCATTCAATGCACTTTCCCCCCCGGGTGCACGAGTGTTATGAAGCCGGGCTATCGTTCCCCGAGCTCGGCTGAACACTTGCGGCGGTTAGCCCTGGTCCCGCGTCCCGTGTGAACAGCGATGAATGAATTCATTCAATGCACTTTCCCCCCCGGGTGCACGAGTGTTATGAAGCCGGGCTATCGTTCCCCGAGCTCGGCTGAACACTTGCGGCGGTTAGCCCTGGTCCCGCGTCCCGTGTGAACAGCGATGAATGAATTCATTCAATGCACTTTCCCCCCCGGGTGCACGAGTGTTATGAAGCCGGGCTATCGTTCCCCGAGCTCGGCTGAACACTTGCGGCGGTTAGCCCTGGTCCCGCGTCCCGTGTGAACAGCGATGAATGAATTCATTCAATGCACTTTCCCCCCCGGGTGCACGAGTGTTATGAAGCCGGGCTATCGTTCCCCGAGCTCGGCTGAACACTTGCGGCGGTTAGCCCTGGTCCCGCGTCCCGTGTGAACAGCGATGAATGAATTCATTCAATGCACTTTCCCCCCCGGGTGCACGAGTGTTATGAAGCCGGGCTATCGTTCCCCGAGCTCGGCTGAACACTTGCGGCGGTTAGCCCTGGTCCCGCGTCCCGTGTGAACAGCGATGAATGAATTCATTCAATGCACTTTCCCCCCCGGGTGCACGAGTGTTATGAAGCCGGGCTATCGTTCCCCGAGCTCGGCTGAACACTTGCGGCGGTTAGCCCTGGTCCCGCGTCCCGTGTGAACAGCGATGAATGAATTCATTCAATGCACTTTCCCCCCCGGGTGCACGAGTGTTATGAAGCCGGGCTATCGTTCCCCGAGCTCGGCTGAACACTTGCGGCGGTTAGCCCTGGTCCCGCGTCCCGTGTGAACAGCGATGAATGAATTCATTCAATGCACTTTCCCCCCCGGGTGCACGAGTGTTATGAAGCCGGGCTATCGTTCCCCGAGCTCGGCTGAACACTTGCGGCGGTTAGCCCTGGTCCCGCGTCCCGTGTGAACAGCGATGAATGAATTCATTCAATGCACTTTCCCCCCCGGGTGCACGAGTGTTATGAAGCCGGGCTATCGTTCCCCGAGCTCGGCTGAACACTTGCTCGTCCCCCGGGGGACCTGCACGGCGGTTAGCCCTGGTCCCGCGTCCCGTGTGAACAGCGATGAATGAATTCATTCAATGCACTTTCCCCCCCGGGTGCACGAGTGTTATGGGTCCCGGCTGGAGATCCGCGAGCTCAGCTGAACACCTGCACAAGCGCCGCTGCGGAGACCCGTTAGAAGCAGCCCCGAAGGCCAGCGAAAATAGCCGAGAGTTAAGCCCCTCCCCGCCGTGGCTTCGTCAGCCACTCGCCGCTTCAAGAGGGACGGGCCTCTGGTCATGTCATGTCATAAATCACATGACCAGAGGCCCGCCCAACCTGACGTTGCGGAAGTTTGCCGAAGACACAGCGGGGAGAGGCTTAACTCTCGGCTATTTTCGGACTCGGCGAGAAGGCAGCAGGACGCTCTATTCACGGCTAACTCCCCGCGGTCCCCTCTGACCGATCGGAGCCGGTTTAGCGCTCCAGGCAGTCGGATACTTTAGCGCCTCAGCAGCGGGGGCGACGACCTCTAACATTCCCCGGGGAGCTGCCCGAGTGTAAGGCCGGGACCCCCGTCTGCTGGGGGAAAAAAATACCTGCACGTCCCCCCCGTGTGCACGGGTGTTATGAGCTCGGGCTGAACACTTGCTCGTCCCCCCCGCCCCCGGGGAGCTGCACGGCGGAACAGCGATGAATGAATTCATTAAATGCACTTTCCCCCCGGGTGCACGAGTGTTATGGGTCCCGGCTGGAGATCCGCGAGCTCGGCTGAACACCTGCTCGTCCCCCGGGGGACCTGCACGGCGGTTAGCCCTGGTCCCGCGTCCCGTGTGAACAGCGATGAATGAATTCATTCAATGCACTTTCCCCCCCGGGTGCACGAGTGTTATGAAGCCGGGCTATCGTTCCCCGAGCTCGGCTGAACACTTGCGGCGGTTAGCCCTGGTCCCGCGTCCCGTGTGAACAGCGATGAATGAATTCATTCAATGCACTTTCCCCCCCGGGTGCACGAGTGTTATGAAGCCGGGCTATCGTTCCCCGAGCTCGGCTGAACACTTGCGGCGGTTAGCCCTGGTCCCGCGTCCCGTGTGAACAGCGATGAATGAATTCATTCAATGCACTTTCCCCCCCGGGTGCACGAGTGTTATGAAGCCGGGCTATCGTTCCCCGAGCTCGGCTGAACACTTGCGGCGGTTAGCCCTGGTCCCGCGTCCCGTGTGAACAGCGATGAATGAATTCATTCAATGCACTTTCCCCCCCGGGTGCACGAGTGTTATGAAGCCGGGCTATCGTTCCCCGAGCTCGGCTGAACACTTGCGGCGGTTAGCCCTGGTCCCGCGTCCCGTGTGAACAGCGATGAATGAATTCATTCAATGCACTTTCCCCCCCGGGTGCACGAGTGTTATGAAGCCGGGCTATCGTTCCCCGAGCTCGGCTGAACACTTGCGGCGGTTAGCCCTGGTCCCGCGTCCCGTGTGAACAGCGATGAATGAATTCATTCAATGCACTTTCCCCCCCGGGTGCACGAGTGTTATGAAGCCGGGCTATCGTTCCCCGAGCTCGGCTGAACACTTGCGGCGGTTAGCCCTGGTCCCGCGTCCCGTGTGAACAGCGATGAATGAATTCATTCAATGCACTTTCCCCCCCGGGTGCACGAGTGTTATGAAGCCGGGCTATCGTTCCCCGAGCTCGGCTGAACACTTGCGGCGGTTAGCCCTGGTCCCGCGTCCCGTGTGAACAGCGATGAATGAATTCATTCAATGCACTTTCCCCCCCGGGTGCACGAGTGTTATGAAGCCGGGCTATCGTTCCCCGAGCTCGGCTGAACACTTGCGGCGGTTAGCCCTGGTCCCGCGTCCCGTGTGAACAGCGATGAATGAATTCATTCAATGCACTTTCCCCCCCGGGTGCACGAGTGTTATGAAGCCGGGCTATCGTTCCCCGAGCTCGGCTGAACACTTGCGGCGGTTAGCCCTGGTCCCGCGTCCCGTGTGAACAGCGATGAATGAATTCATTCAATGCACTTTCCCCCCCGGGTGCACGAGTGTTATGAAGCCGGGCTATCGTTCCCCGAGCTCGGCTGAACACTTGCGGCGGTTAGCCCTGGTCCCGCGTCCCGTGTGAACAGCGATGAATGAATTCATTCAATGCACTTTCCCCCCCGGGTGCACGAGTGTTATGAAGCCGGGCTATCGTTCCCCGAGCTCGGCTGAACACTTGCGGCGGTTAGCCCTGGTCCCGCGTCCCGTGTGAACAGCGATGAATGAATTCATTCAATGCACTTTCCCCCCCGGGTGCACGAGTGTTATGAAGCCGGGCTATCGTTCCCCGAGCTCGGCTGAACACTTGCGGCGGTTAGCCCTGGTCCCGCGTCCCGTGTGAACAGCGATGAATGAATTCATTCAATGCACTTTCCCCCCCGGGTGCACGAGTGTTATGAAGCCGGGCTATCGTTCCCCGAGCTCGGCTGAACACTTGCGGCGGTTAGCCCTGGTCCCGCGTCCCGTGTGAACAGCGATGAATGAATTCATTCAATGCACTTTCCCCCCCGGGTGCACGAGTGTTATGAAGCCGGGCTATCGTTCCCCGAGCTCGGCTGAACACTTGCGGCGGTTAGCCCTGGTCCCGCGTCCCGTGTGAACAGCGATGAATGAATTCATTCAATGCACTTTCCCCCCCGGGTGCACGAGTGTTATGAAGCCGGGCTATCGTTCCCCGAGCTCGGCTGAACACTTGCGGCGGTTAGCCCTGGTCCCGCGTCCCGTGTGAACAGCGATGAATGAATTCATTCAATGCACTTTCCCCCCCGGGTGCACGAGTGTTATGAAGCCGGGCTATCGTTCCCCGAGCTCGGCTGAACACTTGCGGCGGTTAGCCCTGGTCCCGCGTCCCGTGTGAACAGCGATGAATGAATTCATTCAATGCACTTTCCCCCCCGGGTGCACGAGTGTTATGAAGCCGGGCTATCGTTCCCCGAGCTCGGCTGAACACTTGCGGCGGTTAGCCCTGGTCCCGCGTCCCGTGTGAACAGCGATGAATGAATTCATTCAATGCACTTTCCCCCCCGGGTGCACGAGTGTTATGAAGCCGGGCTATCGTTCCCCGAGCTCGGCTGAACACTTGCGGCGGTTAGCCCTGGTCCCGCGTCCCGTGTGAACAGCGATGAATGAATTCATTCAATGCACTTTCCCCCCCGGGTGCACGAGTGTTATGAAGCCGGGCTATCGTTCCCCGAGCTCGGCTGAACACTTGCGGCGGTTAGCCCTGGTCCCGCGTCCCGTGTGAACAGCGATGAATGAATTCATTCAATGCACTTTCCCCCCCGGGTGCACGAGTGTTATGAAGCCGGGCTATCGTTCCCCGAGCTCGGCTGAACACTTGCGGCGGTTAGCCCTGGTCCCGCGTCCCGTGTGAACAGCGATGAATGAATTCATTCAATGCACTTTCCCCCCCGGGTGCACGAGTGTTATGAAGCCGGGCTATCGTTCCCCGAGCTCGGCTGAACACTTGCGGCGGTTAGCCCTGGTCCCGCGTCCCGTGTGAACAGCGATGAATGAATTCATTCAATGCACTTTCCCCCCCGGGTGCACGAGTGTTATGAAGCCGGGCTATCGTTCCCCGAGCTCGGCTGAACACTTGCGGCGGTTAGCCCTGGTCCCGCGTCCCGTGTGAACAGCGATGAATGAATTCATTCAATGCACTTTCCCCCCCGGGTGCACGAGTGTTATGAAGCCAGGCTATCGTTCCCCGAGCTCGGCTGAACACTTGCGGCGGTTAGCCCTGGTCCCGCGTCCCGTGTGAACAGCGATGAATGAATTCATTCAATGCACTTTCCCCCCCGGGTGCACGAGTGTTATGAAGCCGGGCTATCGTTCCCCGAGCTCGGCTGAACACTTGCTCGTCCCCCGGGGGACCTGCACGGCGGTTAGCCCTGGTCCCGCGTCCCGTGTGAACAGCGATGAATGAATTCATTCAATGCACTTTCCCCCCCGGGTGCACGAGTGTTATGAAGCCGGGCTATCGTTCCCCGAGCTCGGCTGAACACTTGCGGCGGTTAGCCCTGGTCCCGCGTCCCGTGTGAACAGCGATGAATGAATTCATTCAATGCACTTTCCCCCCCGGGTGCACGAGTGTTATGAAGCCGGGCTATCGTTCCCCGAGCTCGGCTGAACACTTGCGGCGGTTAGCCCTGGTCCCGCGTCCCGTGTGAACAGCGATGAATGAATTCATTCAATGCACTTTCCCCCCCGGGTGCACGAGTGTTATGAAGCCGGGCTATCGTTCCCCGAGCTCGGCTGAACACTTGCGGCGGTTAGCCCTGGTCCCGCGTCCCGTGTGAACAGCGATGAATGAATTCATTCAATGCACTTTCCCCCCCGGGTGCACGAGTGTTATGAAGCCGGGCTATCGTTCCCCGAGCTCGGCTGAACACTTGCGGCGGTTAGCCCTGGTCCCGCGTCCCGTGTGAACAGCGATGAATGAATTCATTCAATGCACTTTCCCCCCCGGGTGCACGAGTGTTATGAAGCCGGGCTATCGTTCCCCGAGCTCGGCTGAACACTTGCGGCGGTTAGCCCTGGTCCCGCGTCCCGTGTGAACAGCGATGAATGAATTCATTCAATGCACTTTCCCCCCCGGGTGCACGAGTGTTATGAAGCCGGGCTATCGTTCCCCGAGCTCGGCTGAACACTTGCGGCGGTTAGCCCTGGTCCCGCGTCCCGTGTGAACAGCGATGAATGAATTCATTCAATGCACTTTCCCCCCCGGGTGCACGAGTGTTATGGGTCCCGGCTGGAGATCCGCGAGCTCGGCTGAACACCTGCACAAGCGCCGCTGCGGAGACCCGTTAGAAGCAGCCCCGAAGGCCAGCGAAAATAGCCGAGAGTTAAGCCCCTCCCCGCCGTGGCTTCGTCAGCCACTCGCCGCTTCAAGAGGGACGGGCCTCTGGTCATGTCATGTCATAAATCACATGACCAGAGGCCCGCCCAACCTGACGTTGCGGAAGTTTGCCGAAGACACAGCGGGGAGAGGCTTAACTCTCGGCTATTTTCGGACTCGGCGAGAAGGCAGCAGGACGCTCTATTCACGGCTAACTCCCCGCGGTCCCCTCTGACCGATCGGAGCCGGTTTAGCGCTCCAGGCAGTCGGATACTTTAGCGCCTCAGCAGCGGGGGCGACGACCTCTAACATTCCCCGGGGAGCTGCCCGAGTGTAAGGCCGGGACCCCCGTCTGCTGGGGGAAAAAAATACCTGCACGTCCCCCCCGTGTGCACGGGTGTTATGAGCTCGGGCTGAACACTTGCTCGTCCCCCCCGCCCCCGGGGAGCTGCACGGCGGAACAGCGATGAATGAATTCATTAAATGCACTTTCCCCCCGGGTGCACGAGTGTTATGGGTCCCGGCTGGAGATCCGCGAGCTCGGCTGAACACCTGCTCGTCCCCCGGGGGACCTGCACGGCGGTTAGCCCTGGTCCCGCGTCCCGTGTGAACAGCGATGAATGAATTCATTCAATGCAATTTCCCCCCCGGGTGCACGAGTGTTATGAAGCCGGGCTATCGTTCCCCGAGCTCGGCTGAACACTTGCGGCGGTTAGCCCTGGTCCCGCGTCCCGTGTGAACAGAGATGAATGAATTCATTCAATGCACTTTCCCCCCCGGGTGCACGAGTGTTATGAAGCCGGGCTATCGTTCCCCGAGCTCGGCTGAACACTTGCGGCGGTTAGCCCTGGTCCCGCGTCCCGTGTGAACAGCGATGAATGAATTCATTCAATGCACTTTCCCCCCCGGGTGCACGAGTGTTATGAAGCCGGGCTATCGTTCCCCGAGCTCGGCTGAACACTTGCGGCGGTTAGCCCTGGTCCCGCGTCCCGTGTGAACAGCGATGAATGAATTCATTCAATGCACTTTCCCCCCCGGGTGCACGAGTGTTATGAAGCCGGGCTATCGTTCCCCGAGCTCGGCTGAACACTTGCGGCGGTTAGCCCTGGTCCCGCGTCCCGTGTGAACAGCGATGAATGAATTCATTCAATGCACTTTCCCCCCCGGGTGCACGAGTGTTATGAAGCCGGGCTATCGTTCCCCGAGCTCGGCTGAACACTTGCGGCGGTTAGCCCTGGTCCCGCGTCCCGTGTGAACAGCGATGAATGAATTCATTCAATGCACTTTCCCCCCCGGGTGCACGAGTGTTATGAAGCCGGGCTATCGTTCCCCGAGCTCGGCTGAACACTTGCGGCGGTTAGCCCTGGTCCCGCGTCCCGTGTGAACAGCGATGAATGAATTCATTCAATGCACTTTCCCCCCCGGGTGCACGAGTGTTATGAAGCCGGGCTATCGTTCCCCGAGCTCGGCTGAACACTTGCGGCGGTTAGCCTTGGTCCCGCGTCCCGTGTGAACAGCGATGAATGAATTCATTCAATGCACTTTCCCCCCCGGGTGCACGAGTGTTATGAAGCCGGGCTATCGTTCCCCGAGCTCGGCTGAACACTTGCGGCGGTTAGCCCTGGTCCCGCGTCCCGTGTGAACAGCGATGAATGAATTCATTCAATGCACTTTCCCCCCCGGGTGCACGAGTGTTATGAAGCCGGGCTATCGTTCCCCGAGCTCGGCTGAACACTTGCGGCGGTTAGCCCTGGTCCCGCGTCCCGTGTGAACAGCGATGAATGAATTCATTCAATGCACTTTCCCCCCCGGGTGCACGAGTGTTATGAAGCCGGGCTATCGTTCCCCGAGCTCGGCTGAACACTTGCGGCGGTTAGCCCTGGTCCCGCGTCCCGTGTGAACAGCGATGAATGAATTCATTCAATGCACTTTCCCCCCCGGGTGCACGAGTGTTATGAAGCCGGGCTATCGTTCCCCGAGCTCGGCTGAACACTTGCGGCGGTTAGCCCTGGTCCCGCGTCCCGTGTGAACAGCGATGAATGAATTCATTCAATGCACTTTCCCCCCCGGGTGCACGAGTGTTATGAAGCCGGGCTATCGTTCCCCGAGCTCGGCTGAACACTTGCGGCGGTTAGCCCTGGTCCCGCGTCCCGTGTGAACAGCGATGAATGAATTCATTCAATGCACTTTCCCCCCCGGGTGCACGAGTGTTATGAAGCCGGGCTATCGTTCCCCGAGCTCGGCTGAACACTTGCGGCGGTTAGCCCTGGTCCCGCGTCCCGTGTGAACAGCGATGAATGAATTCATTCAATGCACTTTCCCCCCCGGGTGCACGAGTGTTATGAAGCCGGGCTATCGTTCCCCGAGCTCGGCTGAACACTTGCGGCGGTTAGCCCTGGTCCCGCGTCCCGTGTGAACAGCGATGAATGAATTCATTCAATGCACTTTCCCCCCCGGGTGCACGAGTGTTATGAAGCCGGGCTATCGTTCCCCGAGCTCGGCTGAACACTTGCGGCGGTTAGCCCTGGTCCCGCGTCCCGTGTGAACAGCGATGAATGAATTCATTCAATGCACTTTCCCCCCGGGTGCACGAGTGTTATGAAGCCGGGCTATCGTTCCCCGAGCTCGGCTGAACACTTGCGGCGGTTAGCCCTGGTCCCGCGTCCCGTGTGAACAGCGATGAATGAATTCATTCAATGCACTTTCCCCCCCGGGTGCACGAGTGTTATGAAGCCGGGCTATCGTTCCCCGAGCTCGGCTGAACACTTGCGGCGGTTAGCCCTGGTCCCGCGTCCCGTGTGAACAGCGATGAATGAATTCATTCAATGCACTTTCCCCCCCGGGTGCACGAGTGTTATGAAGCCGGGCTATCGTTCCCCGAGCTCGGCTGAACACTTGCGGCGGTTAGCCCTGGTCCCGCGTCCCGTGTGAACAGCGATGAATGAATTCATTCAATGCACTTTCCCCCCCGGGTGCACGAGTGTTATGAAGCCGGGCTATCGTTCCCCGAGCTCGGCTGAACACTTGCGGCGGTTAGCCCTGGTCCCGCGTCCCGTGTGAACAGCGATGAATGAATTCATTCAATGCACTTTCCCCCCCGGGTGCACGAGTGTTATGAAGCCGGGCTATCGTTCCCCGAGCTCGGCTGAACACTTGCGGCGGTTAGCCCTGGTCCCGCGTCCCGTGTGAACAGCGATGAATGAATTCATTCAATGCACTTTCCCCCCCGGGTGCACGAGTGTTATGAAGCCGGGCTATCGTTCCCCGAGCTCGGCTGAACACTTGCGGCGGTTAGCCCTGGTCCCGCGTCCCGTGTGAACAGCGATGAATGAATTCATTCAATGCACTTTCCCCCCCGGGTGCACGAGTGTTATGAAGCCGGGCTATCGTTCCCCGAGCTCGGCTGAACACTTGCGGCGGTTAGCCCTGGTCCCGCGTCCCGTGTGAACAGCGATGAATGAATTCATTCAATGCACTTTCCCCCCCGGGTGCACGAGTGTTATGAAGCCGGGCTATCGTTCCCCGAGCTCGGCTGAACACTTGCGGCGGTTAGCCCTGGTCCCGCGTCCCGTGTGAACAGCGATGAATGAATTCATTCAATGCACTTTCCCCCCCGGGTGCACGAGTGTTATGAAGCCGGGCTATCGTTCCCCGAGCTCGGCTGAACACTTGCGGCGGTTAGCCCTGGTCCCGCGTCCCGTGTGAACAGCGATGAATGAATTCATTCAATGCACTTTCCCCCCCGGGTGCACGAGTGTTATGAAGCCGGGCTATCGTTCCCCGAGCTCGGCTGAACACTTGCGGCGGTTAGCCCTGGTCCCGCGTCCCGTGTGAACAGCGATGAATGAATTCATTCAATGCACTTTCCCCCCCGGGTGCACGAGTGTTATGAAGCCGGGCTATCGTTCCCCGAGCTCGGCTGAACACTTGCGGCGGTTAGCCCTGGTCCCGCGTCCCGTGTGAACAGCGATGAATGAATTCATTCAATGCACTTTCCCCCCCGGGTGCACGAGTGTTATGAAGCCGGGCTATCGTTCCCCGAGCTCGGCTGAACACTTGCGGCGGTTAGCCCTGGTCCCGCGTCCCGTGTGAACAGCGATGAATGAATTCATTCAATGCACTTTCCCCCCCGGGTGCACGAGTGTTATGAAGCCGGGCTATCGTTCCCCGAGCTCGGCTGAACACTTGCGGCGGTTAGCCCTGGTCCCGCGTCCCGTGTGAACAGCGATGAATGAATTCATTCAATGCACTTTCCCCCCCGGGTGCACGAGTGTTATGAAGCCGGGCTATCGTTCCCCGAGCTCGGCTGAACACTTGCGGCGGTTAGCCCTGGTCCCGCGTCCCGTGTGAACAGCGATGAATGAATTCATTCAATGCACTTTCCCCCCCGGGTGCACGAGTGTTATGAAGCCGGGCTATCGTTCCCCGAGCTCGGCTGAACACTTGCGGCGGTTAGCCCTGGTCCCGCGTCCCGTGTGAACAGCGATGAATGAATTCATTCAATGCACTTTCCCCCCCGGGTGCACGAGTGTTATGAAGCCGGGCTATCGTTCCCCGAGCTCGGCTGAACACTTGCGGCGGTTAGCCCTGGTCCCGCGTCCCGTGTGAACAGCGATGAATGAATTCATTCAATGCACTTTCCCCCCCGGGTGCACGAGTGTTATGAAGCCGGGCTATCGTTCCCCGAGCTCGGCTGAACACTTGCGGCGGTTAGCCCTGGTCCCGCGTCCCGTGTGAACAGCGATGAATGAATTCATTCAATGCACTTTCCCCCCCGGGTGCACGAGTGTTA
>NW_026707530.1:0-24814 GCF_902713425.1 Acipenser ruthenus
TGCTAAATGAAAAACGGCAATTCAAAAACCGTCAAAATCTACCAAGGTAGTAAATCCACCAAATTTAATACCAGCCAAAATGTCCCGTTATACGGTATATATTATATATATATATTTATTAACATGCAGTATGATCCATCATGCAGCAAGAAATATATACAGTCAATTCTCGTTAATACACATTTCAAGGGACCAGCAAAAAAAAATCGCATTATCAGGGGTCTAAGCCAAATGCATCCTGTCAATAACACTAAAATCAAATTTAAATTACAGAACAATGAAAAGTAATATACATTTAAAAGTACTGTACATTGTTTTGAAAATACATCTGCAAGTGAACTTTTAAAAAGTATACACTGCACATGAACTGCACTTGAAACCTGCATGTCCCGTTCGGATCACATAGCAACGTGTGCTCAACACCACCTACTGAGCAAATCAGAACGACTTAAATCCACAGTTTGCTGTTCATAGGCCTGTATTACAGTACCCCCCGTTTTTCAGAATTATACAAAGTGTTTGCAGGAATGTTGAAATGTATTTCTTGTACAGTGGTGCATTATCCACCACTTGCAAGGACAGTGGATGTTTTTGCGCTGCTTCATGGAAATGGCATTGAGGTGTGAGCACTATGGCAACTCGAAAAGCATCATAGAATCAATAGTCCCAAAACACCAATAAAATTCAGAAGAGGCTCTAATCTGGATGCAAGCTAATACATTTCTCAATATTATTTACACACAGCTGTTTGATCTAGGGAGATTTGTTAAATTCAAAAAATGTTCCCGGGGGAGAGGGGTTGGGGGGCTCCAAACTAATTTGCACGAACAGGAAATTCATTTAAGCAAATTCCTATTACGAGAAGTAATTTACAATAAGCGACTGCTAAATTTGTCCGGGCCCATGAAGAAAATTCATAGTATTAGGAAATTAGTCTAATCAGGTTTCGTGTTAATGAGACTTGATTTTTCTTATTTTTTTATGAAGCAAGTATCACCATGCATCAATTAATGTTCCCATTCAGTTGAAACCCATACAAGTCTGGATATATCCTAACATGCACTTTGAAACCCACACAATTCACATGAGAAGTAGTCTGGATATATCCTAATATGCAATCCCCCTTGAAACTTTCAAACTATTGACACAGACCTTTACTACAAGATACAGGTAGCAGACAAAAAAAAATGGAAACACCAATGTAAAGTTGGGCCACTATGGTATCCCGCTCTGTGTAGTTCTCGGCGGACCGTTTTTGATGAAACTGGTTGCTCGCGCCCAAGGTTGAAATTTGCAGTCAGTTGATCTGCAGTTGCTCGCCTGTTTTGCCTTGCACTTCGAATTAATGCAGGGATAGCACGATCCTGGAGTATGCGCTTCCGCCCACTGTTGCCCTTTGTTGATGATGTCTTTCCCTCGGAGTTCCATGCCGACATCACCTTAGACACCGTTGCTCGTGAAACATCAGCAAGTTGAGCTGTCTTGGTCACGGAGGCTCCTGCCAAATGCGCCCCAACAATCACCCCTCTTTCAAAGTCACTGAGGTCTCCTCTTGCAGCCATGCTAGTCATAATTATAGGCAACCAGGCCTGTCCAGCATTTTTATATATGACCCTAAGCATGCTAGGATGTTATTTGCTTAATTAACACATGAGCCACACCTGTGTGGAAGCCCTTGCTTTCAATATACTTGGGGTCCCTCATTTACCCAGGTGTTCCCATTTTTTGTCCACTACCTGTATAAAAAATTGATGGCAATTTCACAGCACTGTGGTCAATGCCATTTTACATTTACCACAAAACATTGAGAAAACATAAAAGGAACAGAACCCCAAAACTTTTTAGAAATGTTCCGATAGGAAAAAAAAAAACTTAAAAAAAATTCTAAAATGACTAATTAACTTCATCCCCAGTTTCAACTGTCTGAAACATTGACTTTTTTTTTGGGACTTTCTTGCATTTATAAAACTAAAGCAAGGTTGTCCAAATCAATGTTACCCCAAGTTATACAGTAAATAAGTAAAACCTGGGAAAGCTGAAAAAAATCTACAGGCTGGACAGACCCTCCCAGCTTTGTCACTACAGGTTAATAAACAAAAAGCATTACAAAGGACTGCCCTTTGCCCTGCCCAATATGTACGAGGTGGGCACTATCCTTTCACCATACCAGGGCAACTGACATCTTGAAATTAGCATGCAGTCATTTTCTCTCTAATGGTCAAAATGTAAAACTAAACACTGTATGGCTGTCATAGGCTCACACTCACCTGTAAACAATGCTGTGGAACCCACTGGGGTGTGAAATACCCCCCCACTTGCAGCAGAAATGCCTGATCTCAGTCAGACATAACTAGCGCTAGTTTGAATTTCTGAACTTACATTTCTGTTTTTGTTCGTTAGACAAATAAATAACAGCGGGTGGTGCATGAGCAGAGGCAGGAAGCAGCAAGCTAGCTGGAAGCTGAGTGAACCACTGCAACCATCAGCCTCACCTGCAGCCGCCCAATGCATGTTGTTGTTTTGTTCAAATTCTTCTCTTCAGATTTCTAATACAGCACCGGATTATTACTTTATGCAGTTCCAGGAACCTGCCAGCTCTCCCCTTTTTGACTTTGCAAAGGCACCAAATGAATGCAGATTTTGTAATAAGATAAAACCCACACAAACAGAGTTATTTATTCTGTTTTGTTTTACATTTGCTGAAACCACACTCACTCATTGCTCACCGGGTGGGGGGTAAATCAACACACATGCACCCCCCAGCAAGACTACAGATATCTAATTAGAGCCTCACAACCATTTCAACATGACCTACATCCACTACACGCAGCACATGTAACAATGTGTGACAGGCAGAGTCCTCCATACATCCAGATACTCCCAAACAGATGTGCCAAGGAATGTGCTCACCAAGACAAAACTGAATAAGCAAGTTCAGGGATGGAAATAAGACTCCCATTGCACAGCTGGTTTTATTAGGAATTTAATAAAACACACCTGAGCTTGTTACCTATTCACTGTGGCTAAACAAACCTGGAATGGGTGAAACTGCTGTGCAAATAATACTGTTTTTAAATCATGATTGAAAACATATTTTCACAAAATAGCTTTTTATTGGTCTAGTTGTTCATTTTTCACAGCTCCAAGGGATAATACATGCAAGAACTGCTTGGTCCAGATTGGTGTGGAATTCTGAAAAGACTGAGCCCAGTGAATAAAACCCCCCGTATTGCCGGGGGAGGTGTGGCTTTCCTTAGTGGTGGTTTAACACATTATCCAGACCCATTACAAAACAGCAAGATCACACAATAATCATGTTAGTCAAGATTTTGCTCGGATAACTATCCTAGTTAAGATTTAGTTTCAGTAATATGAGGTGTTAGCTTTGAAGTGGATAGAAGAGGTAGCTTTCATGTGGCAAGTCTGTAATTAAACAATTAATGCGGTGTTATTCATCCTCAGGTGCCATGTGGATGTGCTGCTGGCCAGCGCGATCATGTTGTGAAACCTCAGTCCTGACACGTGTTAATTTATTTAACAGATTAATACCAAACATGCTGGTAAAAGTGGTTAAATGAATGCAGATCCAGATATCTACTCGTTTTTACAGTGATTTTTCAGGCCATTCTCGATTTACATGTTGAGCAGTCTCACAAACTCCTCCAACGCCGACACAAAAACACCCCCAACCTACTCCCACTTCACTTAGACTTGGGGACGGAAATAAGACTCCTACTCCTACAGTTTCACCAGCTTCAGGCTTTACTGTAGTAGTCTCCATGTACAGGTATAGCCCATGAGAGAACACTTCGGCTAAGAGAACACCCCTGTGATGAAACAGATTTTTTCCATTGTAAATGCTCTGCTTAAAGGAACAGGAACGTTGCTTAAAAAACACCTTTTTGACACCGACAGTGATTCGTTCACAACTGGTACAGCACTGTTTTGTAACCTGATAACTCATCATCATCAGACTTAAATTAAAATAGTTTATTCAGTCTTTTCAAAACTGACTTGTCATTGCGAGAGTGTCTTGAGGAACACTGATTGATTTATTAAATCTTTCAAATTATCATTGCCTCATTGTGTATTCCGATATCCACGAGTACACCTCGTCGCTACAAAATGGCATGTAAACTCTTGCTACAAAAAAATTCGGCTAAGAGAACACTTCTCTTGCTTGCAGAGGGGTGTTCTCTTAGCCAGAGACTATGCTACGAGCTTAATTAGCCCCACAGTATAAGCAACAAGCACATTTTTATTACACTCATAGTAAAACGGAGAATGGATTCAACTGCTCTGCAGTGGGAGCCTTGTTTCCATCCCTGAGATGTGTTCTAGAGGTGCAAACTGGAACACATATACTTGCCTGAATTACAATGGACAGCCAAGCCAGATTCACTCTCAAGAAACCACACTACTGAACCACTGGCACTTGGTATATCAGGGATGTTCTGTAACCCATTTATTCATACACCTGGTGCTGTCATACAGTAAACTTTCAGCAATTTGCATTTCAACACATGCTTCATTATAAAATTGATTTGATATCTTGCAGAGTCCTGAGCTTAGTGTGCGCACCCTGCCAGGAACTTCAATTTCACACCAACCACAGAGAGGGACTCCAAGGAGAAGGGTACACTAACACAGGAAGGGAGGGAGGTTTCACACAAACCCGTCCAGAAGAGACGCTGGATACAGCTTAACGTTTGCACTTGAATAAACTTTTAAAAAACAGGTAATACCAAAAGAAGCCGAGTCAAGCACACTAAAGTGTATTGAAGAAGTCAGGGAATGCAATGTGTGTCTACTTTCTTATATAGTTTGATCTTGGAATTCTGACTGATCGTCTTGAAGTTACAGATCATGTGTTAAATACTTTAACCTGTTTGAAAAATCTGATCTTTTTTTGGATAGGTTAACATTATATAAATAGATTTCAGCAAGACGTGATTGAAAGGTATAAAAAAGTCCTTGCTGGTGAATATCACGCAGACTGTGTGTAGGGTATCAGAGGACATTTTGCTTTGAAACAAACAAGAAACAAAAAAAGCCTATACAAACATATCTGTCACTGAATTTAATTGTTTTTTTTTTTGTATTTGAAAATCTCACACACCAAATCCCATTATGCTGCAAGCAATAGTTTAGTTGATTTTTTTTTAAATCATTTGCTTAAAACAATAATAATAACAACAACAATAACAATAACAATAATAATAATAATGACCAAATAACTAGTCTAAATGTACTATCTGTATGTGTATGCCATTGCAGGAAACTGGTATTCTCAGTCACTAGAGTAAAGTATCTGGCTGTCTCCCTGGGACCAGCTATTCTTCCTGACAGACAGGTGTCAGCACTCCCCAGCACTGACTTCAGTGTAGGGTGCGAGTAAAGGACCTGCTCAGCTCCCCAACACTGACTTCAGTGTAGGGTGCGAGTATCAGGACCTGCTCAGCACTCCCCAGCACTGACTTCGGTGTAGGGTGCGAGTAACAGGACCTGCTCAGCACTCCCCAGGACTGACTTCAGTGTAGGGTGCGAGTAACAGGACCTGCTCAGCACTCCCCAACACTGACTTCAGTGTAGGGTGCGAGTAACAGGACCTGCTCAGCACTCCCCAACACTGACTTCAGTGTAGGGTGCGAGTAACAGGACCTGCTCAGCACTCCACAGCACTGACTTCGGTGTAGGGTGCGAGTATCAGGACCTGCTCAGCACTCCCCAGCACTGACTTCAGTGTAGGGTGCGAGTAACAGGACCACTGATAGCTAAGGAAGCATCAAGCCTCAAGCCTGGGGACTATATTAAATGCACTTAAAACTTATAGAGGACTTTAGCCACAAAACCTGAAGAATTCATAAAACTGTAACACATTAAGTCAAGTAAACAACAATTAAAACAAGACACCATTCTACAAATCGTAAAAAAAGCAAAAAAAAAACAAAAACCAGGTACATTTTTTTCAGCAGCAGGTTGCTATAGTGGTTGGGTATACAGTGTGCACAAGTGGGACTGAATGGCCCGGGAACCAAAGATCTTCTTGTAACCAGCAGGGGCGAGTTCAAGACAATTACTGTAGTTCAAATCTGGAGCAACCGTCTAATTCACTGTGTAGCCAATTGATTAGAATCACTTTTCTGCATGCAGTGTAATTTTGATTAGAGTTACCAATTTGGTTCACCGACCTTTCACAGTACTGTGTACTGCTACTTTTTACCCAATACCTGTGCAAGACAGTCAATAAAAATAAAAAATAAAAAACCACTAAGAAAAGCATGTTTTATTTTTTCTATAAGATAACAAGAAGCTTGCAGTTAAACCACATATGTGATAATATCACAGAGCTGTCAAACACCATACACTTTGCAAAGAGGTGCCAAGGAGTATTGTTGTCAACAAATACAACACTACAGGAGACTCATGGTTTATTGCTGTACATTTAACTAACGCATTTTAATAAGACTTTGGATTGGATTTTACTACTACAGGAGAAACAGAATTGACTCCTTCCACCTATTCCACAACTGCTCCAACCTGCATTACCACAACACGAATAGAACAGACCATGCAAAAAATTAAAAAAAAAAAACAACTAAACGCAGATCGTGTGAAAATGCGTTAAAGCACAAAATAACTAAACCCCAGTTTTAGAGAAGTAATCGCCGAGGCCTAGCTTGAAATCATAAACCTCAAGTCCAGCCTTATGTTTCTAAAGGCTGCACACACAGATTACCTTAAATTAATCTGTAAACAAACGGTGCAAATTCACTTTTATGCAGAGGGTCCCAAGCTAAATTATACGTTATTCTCGTTCTCCTCCAAATTCTGAAGTGCGTTATCTACCCCATAGGGTGCAGGCTAACCTACTTATTTTTCTGTACAGCACGACCACTAGCCCGGGCTAACAAGGGAATCTGCGGGCGGCGAGAAAAAGGGGCACTGCCATAACAGAGTTGCACACAGTGCTGCACACTGGCAAACACAAACAAGACCCCTGCAAGTGAATTAAGGCAGCCATTCTTATCCTGGATCAAATCACACACACTCGAAGCGAAAAGAATGTGGAATAAAATCCTTGTGTTTTTATGCATTGCACGGTTAGAAACGGCTACTGTGTGGCCTAGCGCCCTGTGTAGCAGCCGTCACTGGGCATTTACAATCCACCCTTGCAGCGTTCACTGGTCCCGTCTGGGGAAGATAACGAGGCCTAAAACAAACCTAATCGGTTTTTAATAGAGAATCAATACACTAAATAAATGTACACTGCCACTGCGTACGAGGAAATACAGCCACACGTTATACTACAGCAAACCACCCTACTGCTGGCAAAGGCGGATGACAGGAATGTCGACGCAGAGAAAGGGTTACAAAAGCTAATGCAGGCCATTCTAACTATGGGAATGAAAATGCAGAAATAGTTGTATATTATTCAAATGTACTACAGTACACATGTAAGCAGCACTGCACAACTCGATGGCCACCAACTTCCATTTTTTTTATTTATTTGTTTAATGTCATTTTAATAACTAATGATACACTACATAATTCTACTTGCTTTGGGGAATTTTCATTTTTTTCCCACCAGTTTATCAATGTGGACTTTCACTTATATTTCCCCGAAGCAACCAGACTGTTATTAAGAGCTATCCAGTTCCACGACACAGAGAAAACTTCTTATTTCAGGACTATTTAGACTGGTTTTAATCTTACAGAAAATCTCATTTAATAATAATAATAATAATAATAATAATAATAATAATAATAATAATAAATAATAATAATAACTAACACTATTAATCAAAATAATATTTTACAAACAAATAAAGACTCAAGTCTCCAGATCTCTAATTGAGAATGACTCGCATTAACACCTTTGTAGGAGAAACCGCTGGCACCTCCTTCATCTGTTTTATTGTTTTTTAGCCATTTTCGTAAATTTAAAAATAACTAAACTTGTAGCTTACTCACCCACGGCAAACCCGGCAAGAGCGCCCTCTCTCCCCATTCTCTGACACTTACAGACTGTGTTGTTCAGGGTAAACGAATGCGCAATAAGCTTATTTCAGAAACCCTCTCTGTTTTATTATCTGTATGTTTACATGAACCTCTCTCCGTGTTGTTGTTTTATTCTATTTAACTCCGCTGTCTTTCTCTCACACAGAGACTCTCTCTCTCTCTCTCCCTTCGGCTGCAGCGCTACGTGGCCGGCCTGGTTTCGCGCACCGTCCCGCGCTCGCTCTCGCGTCTGATTGCCCGGGCCCGCTGTCTGGAGCGCGGGAGCGCGCATTCTTTGACTTTTTTTTTTTAACAGACCGGGAATAGGGGAGTGCACGCGTGCGTGCTCGCTCCCGCGAACAAAGCCAAGCAAACAGTGGAGAAGGGAATTTGAAATAGAAAGCAGGACATCTTGGTAAAGTTTAAAACAAACAACAAAAACACACATTTTAATAACTTCACAAACATGGACCGGTTATACAACAGTGCACGTGCCAAGCTTTGGAGGGAAGTGCTCTATTTTTGGCTGTGCTTTTATTATTTACACAGTTTTTCCTTTTTTGTGTTATTTTATCATTTTCAATAAACTCAAAGCCGAGTGGTTGTAATAACGCACCTTTAATAAGGACTTTTATATAATTTCATATTTGAACAGTATATGATCTGAGATTATTACCCCAACGTTGCATTCTTGACTTCGTGTTAGTTTTTACGATTGTGTGTTAAATGTTATGGATAAAAATAACATTATAAATAACATTATAAATAACATTATAAATAACATTATAAATCAATCTTCTCGTTGTTTATTTCTATGCGTATGCAGGTGCAAGGCTGTGCCTCGCGCACTGAATGCGTGCCTGCCATAGAGCTCCCCTGGGTCCTAAACCTGCTAAATACAGATGGGAATTGCAGTGCAACACGCCGGCCGTAACTTTTGCAGACATTAAAGACTTGCTGACATAAGGGGATTTCCGTTTATCAGTAGAGTTTTGAGCAAAATACGGGAGAAAATCTGTTCTGAGAAGGGTCTAAAATACGGGAGGTTCCCGGTGAATACGGGAGAGTTGACAGGTCTGGCAATGCAGTCGTGACTGTGTTCACTCATGCATTATAGCTCAAACCAAACTGGCGACATGTTAATGTGTGCTAATATATTCAGACACATATATTATATTTAATAGGGCTTTCAATCCAAAATATTGTACACAAATATCCATAAATATAAAATTAAATATGAAAGCACTGAAGCATCAGGATAGTCAGCCTATAACATGTTTAATTCATTGACAAAAAATGAAATGAGTCAATTAATCAATTCATCTTTTAAATATTAAATTCCCTAGAGAGAGAGAAACAAGGGTGAGAGAGAATTCAAAAGCAGCACACAGCTCTATATCCAAGAACAGGATACTCATCAATTACTAGAAACCTTTTGAAGTAGGAAAGTAATTGTTAACCCCTTCAGGTACGCGAGGAATGGAGCGCTTGCTGAAATGGTTTCTTATTAAAATACAATAGAGAGTGACTCAAGTATCACGAGAAGGAAACTGACAATTTGGATGACCAAGAAATAAAATAAATAAAAAAGGGAAGTAAAGTTTGAAATATACATGAACTGATTTACTATAGAAGTGCAGCATGTTTCAGATGTTCTTCTTCAACTGATTGAAGATAGATAGAAAGACAGACAGACAGATTATTATTATTATTATTATTTATTTCTTAGCAGACACCCTTATCCAGGGCGACTTACAATCGTAAGCAAATACATTTCAAGTGTTACAATACAAGTAATACAATAAGAGCAAGAAATACAATAACTTTTGATTGTAGATAGGTAGAACGACAGACAGATAGATAGGTAGAACGAGACAGGCAGACAGACAGACAGACAGACAGACAGACAGGCAGGCAGACAGACAGGCAGGCAGGCAGACAGGCAGACAGACAGGCAGACAGGCAGACAGACAGACAGACAGACAGGCAGGCAGGCAGACAGGCAGACAGACAGACAGACAGACAGGCAGGCAGACAGACAGGCAGACAGACAGGCAGGCAGGCAGACAGATTGTTTTTGTAACACAGAGCTGCTGTTTGGCTCGTTGTCCTGAGAACTTGTCCGGAGACAGGTGTGTTTGTGTGTGTGTGTGTGTGTGTGTGTGTGTCAGTGCTGTGTGTGTGTGTGTGTGTGTGTGTGTGTCAGTGCTGTGTGTCTCAGTGCTGTGTGTGTGTATGAGATTGTGTGTGTGTGAGTTTGTGGTGTGTGTGTGTGTGTGTGTACATACTTTATACTTTTATTCTGAGCTCCGGAAAAATGTGTTTACATGACTTTTAGTATCAAAATTACTTTTCGGAAAATTACTTTTTTACTTTTCGGAAACTATATATTTCAAAGAAATATCGAAATTCTTCTGTTCATGTTGTAAACGCACTGAATGTCACCAGAAACCTGTGAATTACAGCCTTTTATGTACTGTTTTGGTGTTTATTATTTGTAAAAATTGTTATAATACACAGTGACATAACAGACAGAAATGGTTGAGAATAACACTGGAAAACAGAATAAAAAAATGTAAAACAAGTTTATTTTTTAACAATTAATTTAAAAAACAAATGTCTGGCCGGGTCAGGACAAACACATGAAATACAAATACATTACTAAGAATGAGAGTGGAGGGTGGGGTTGGAGCGTTTCCTCTGCTCTCTGTGGGCCACCTGTCTACTGTGCATCCCACAGAAGGCATGTGGCTGAGGGCTTTTCTCACTACATTTATGACGCTGTGGCAAAGTGGTTTGTAGTGCGCAGGTGCAGTGGTGATGCAGCGCTTCAACGATAACACACGGTGCAAACACTTCTTTTATTTTGCACTGTTCAATAATAGCGCTGGCAGCTACACAGCAATATGTAGTTTGCACAGCGAAATAATACTGGGTTTCAGTCCCGAAACAATAATAATCTAATAATTACAAATAAAACAGTTATAACACAAACAAAATACAGCACTCACAGTTATCTTATCTCTGTACTCCTTTTACAGGTCCGTCCGTAACCATAACAAAGGAACAGATTGCTCCGCCACTTGCCCTGAAATACCCTTAGTCACGCCTCCTTTGGTGACGAGTCCAATCACGTATCCTCCAATCCGTGACTGACACATCGCCTACCGCATTAAGGCGATGACTTCTGGTATTGTTGATTTGGATTCATTTGCTCTCTGTCACAGTCGCTTATTGTTTTTTCTAGGAACATTTGTGCTATTTTGCTCTTCCGCAAATTTCTATCTCTCTCTGCGGATATAACTTTAAATCTGCAGGCCATTGCTGTTTGTTTTGGTATTGACGCTGTTTTGTTGTGTTCATGTACTGGTGGCAGATTTGTTTTTAAGAATTAAGGTTAGCAGTTTTATCATCAACCTTATTATAAAAGGGCAATTTTATTACACAAGCAATCTTATTACACACAAGCAATCTTTTTATACACAAGTCTCATGCCAGGAAGACACAACAAAACAAAAGACTTTGACACACACAAAAAAAAAATGGCACAGTGGCCAAACAAACAGAATAGAACACAGCAAAATAAAACAAACTCCAGTACAAACACCAGGCTGGTTCAACTCCAGTACAAACACCACACTGGTTCAACTCCAGTACAAACACCATGCTGGTTCAACTCCAGTACAAACACCACACTGGTTCAACTCCAGTACAAACACCATGCTGGTTCAACTCCAGTACAAACACCACGCTGGTTCAACTCCAGTACAAACACCACGCTGGTTCAACTCCAGTACAAACACCAGGCTGGTTCAACTCCAGTACAAACACCACGCTGGTTCAACTCCAGTACACACACCACGCTGGTTCAACTCCAGTACAAACACCACGCTGGTTCAACTCCAGTACAAACACCACGCTGGTTCAACTCCTGTACAAACACCACGCTGGTTCAACTCCTGTACAAACACCACGCTGGTTCAACTCCAGTACAAACACCACACTGGTTCAACTCCAGTACACACACCACGCTGGTTCAACTCCAGTACAAACACCACGCTGGTTCTACTCCAGTACAAACACCACGCTGGTTCAACTCCAGTACAAACACCACGCTGGTTCAACTCCTGTACAAACACCACGCTGGTTCAACTCCAGTACAAACACCACGCTGGTTCAACTCCAGTACAAACACCACGCTGGTTCAACTCCAGTACAAACACCACGCTGGTTCAACTCCAGTACAAACACCAGGCTGGTCCAACTCCTGTACAAACACCACGCTGGTTCAACTCCAGTACAAACACCACGCTGGTTCAACTCCAGTACAAACACCACGCTGGTTCAACTCCAGTACAAACACCACGCTGGTTCAACTCCAGTACAAACACCACGCTGGTTCAACTCCTGTACAAACACCACGCTGGTTCAACTCCTGTACAAACACCACGCTGGTTCAACTCCAGTACAAACACCACACTGGTTCAACTCCAGTACACACACCACGCTGGTTCAACTCCAGTACAAACACCACGCTGGTTCTACTCCAGTACAAACACCACGCTGGTTCAACTCCAGTACAAACACCACGCTGGTTCAACTCCTGTACAAACACCACGCTGGTTCAACTCCAGTACAAACACCACGCTGGTTCAACTCCAGTACAAACACCACGCTGGTTCAACTCCAGTACAAACACCACGCTGGTTCAACTCCAGTACAAACACCAGGCTGGTCCAACTCCTGTACAAACACCACGCTGGTTCAACTCCAGTACAAACACCACGCTGGTTCAACTCCAGTACAAACACCACGCTGGTTCAACTCCTGTACAAACACCACGCTGGTTCAACTCCAGTACAAACACCACGCTGGTTCAACTCCAGTACAAACACCACGCTGGTTCAACTCCAGTACAAACACCACGCTGGTTCAACTCCAGTACAAACACCAGGCTGGTCCAACTCCTGTACAAACACCACGCTGGTTCAACTCCAGTACAAACACCACGCTGGTTCAACTCCAGTACAAACACCACGCTGGTTCAACTCCAGTACAAACTCCACGCTGGTTCAACTCCAGTACAAACACCACGCTGGTTCAACTCCAGTACAAACACCACGCTGGTTCAACTCCAGTACAAACTCCACGCTGGTACAACTCCAGTACAAACACCACGCTGGTTCAACTCCAGTACAAACACCACGCTGGTTCAACTCCTGTATAAACACCACACTGGTTCAACTCCAGTACAAACACCACACTGGTTCAACTCCAGTACAAACACCACGCTGGTTCAACTCCAGTACAAACACCACGCTGGTTCAACTCCAGTACAAACACCACGCTGGTTCAACTCCTGTACAAACACCACACTGGTTCAACTCCAGTACAAACACCACGCTGGTTCAACTCCAGTACAAACTCCACGCTGGTTCAACTCCAGTACAAACACCACGCTGGTTCAACTCCAGTACAAACACCACGCTGGTCCAACTCCTGTACAAACACCACGCTGGTTCAACTCCAGTACAAACACCACACTGGTTCAACTCCAGTACAAACACCACACTGGTTCAACTCCAGTACAAACACCACGCTGGTTCAACTCCTGTACAAACACCACGCTGGTTCAACTCCAGTACAAACACCACACTGGTTCAACTCCAGTACAAACACCACGCTGGTTCAACTCCAGTACAAACACCACGCTGGTTCAACTCCAGTACAAACACCATGCTGGTTCAACTCCAGTACAAACACCAGGCTGGTCCAACTCCTGTACAAACACCACGCTGGTTCAACTCCAGTACAAACACCACACTGGTTCAACTCCAGTACAAACACCACACTGGTTCAACTCCAGTACAAACACCACGCTGGTTCAACTCCTGTACAAACACCACGCTGGTTCAACTCCAGTACAAACACCACACTGGTTCAACTCCAGTACAAACACCAGGTTGGTCCAACTCCTGTACAAACACCACGCTGGTTCAACTCCAGTACAAACACCACGCTGGTTCAACTCCAGTACAAACACCACGCTGGTTCAACTCCAGTACAAACACCACGCTGGTTCAACTCCAGTACAAACACCACGCTGGTTCAACTCCAGTACAAACACCACGCTGGTTCAACTCCTGTACAAACACCACGCTGGTTCAACTCCAGTACAAACACCAGGCTGGTTCAACTCCAGTACAAACACCAGGCTGGTTCAACTCCAGTACAAACACCACGCTGGTTCAACTCCTGTACAAACACCATGCTGGTTCAACTCCAGTACAAACACCAGGCTGGTCCAACTCCTGTACAAACACCACGCTGGTTCAACTCCAGTACAAACACCACGCTGGTTCAACTCCAGTACAAACACCACGCTGGTTCAACTCCAGTGCAAACACTACGCTGGTTCAACTCCAGTACAAACACCACGCTGGTTCAACTCCAGTGCAAACACTACGCTGGTTCAACTCCAGTACAAAGACCACGCTGGTTCAACTCCAGTACAAACACTACGCTGGTTCAACTCCAGTACAAACACCACGCTGGTTCAACTCCGGTACAAACACCAGGTTGGTCCAACTCCTGTACAAACACCACGCTGGTTCAACTCCAATACAAACACCACGCTGGTTCAACTCCAGTACAAACAGCACGCTGGTTCAACTCCAGTACAAACAGCACGCTGGTTCAACTCCTGTACAAACACCACGCTGGTTCAACTCCAGTACAAACACCAGGCTGTAATATTAAGCGATGAGCTTGAAGACTATTTATATAGCAACAGTATCATAGGGGATAGGCAGCATGGTTCAGAAGAGGGAGGTCATGCCTAATTCACTTTTTTGAGGATCTCACAGCTAATGTAGATGATGGCAATGCTCATGATATAAATGATCTTGAGTTTCAAAAAGCCTTTGACCCACAATAAAGACTTATAAGTAAACTAAAATCAGCAGGCTTACAAGGAGTTCATGTAACTAGATTCAGAACTGGTTAAAAAACAGAAAGCAGCAAGTAACAGTGAGACATGTAAAATCAGATGGGGGGGTGTACTCAGTGCAGAACCACAAGGGTCTGTACTTGGACCCTCGCTGTTCCTCACTTATATAAAGGACCTAGATACACATTGCAAGATTGTTAAATTTGCAGATGATACCAAACTCGGGGGAGCAGTGGACTCTGAATCCGCAGCCCAGCTAATTCAAAGGGATTGGGGTCTTCTCTGTAACTGGGCAAGCTTGTGGCAAATTCATTTTAATGTAGAGAAATGTAAAGCATTGCATATTGGGCTTAATAATCCATGTTATAAGTATAAAAATGAACGGAATGAGGACTTTGAAAAGGATCTCTTGTTCATCATTAAAAGTTTCTTGCCAATGTGGTGAGGAAATTGAAAAGGCAAATAGAATGTTTGGCTATAGTGTGGAATTCAAGTCTCGAGAGGTGATTCTACAATGCCCTGGTTAGACCCCACCTAGAATACTGAAAAAATAAAGGAAAGAGGAGCCCTGAGGGAAGTCTTTAAAATCCTAAACGGTCTTGATAAAGTGAACCCAAGACTTTGAGTTTAGCACAGAGAGAAGAACAAGAGGGTGTAAATGGAAGCTGAGTAAAAGTAAGTTTAGAAGAAAAGGGATGAAGCACTTTTTTACACAGAGAGTTATAAAAGCATGGAATAGCCTACCAAGTGAAGACGTAGGATCTAAAACACTGGGAACATTAAAAAAAACAACATTCTGTGCTTTTAAATTCGTTCCCCCCAGTAGGGAGAATGGTGTGCTAACAAGGGATGAGCCTTGATGGGCTGAATGGCCTTTTCTTGTTCCCAAACTTTTCTTATGTTCTTATGCACAGTGTCATCAGAATAATGCAACTAAAATATATCATTACAGAACACTTTTCTCATTCAATTCAAGGAACAAGAAAGCGTTTATTTTTCTTGTACATTATATATTTTGCAACAACATTTTTTTCCCCCCTATATGGTTCATTATTTGTAAACTGTATCATTCTCGCCAGTCAGACAGAAAGGTGCCGGATCTTGCATCTGATGCGAATCCCTTCTGCTGTACATTTACTATTAACAGGTAAAATGTAATAAAACTCAATTTGTATGAAACTTTCAAAATGTTTACTAAGCACAAATATACTGAAGCGGTATCTTATCTTAGTGTAATGAAAGTTCAGTTTGGTTTTAGAGTAAAGCGCTCTGCATTCACAGGAGATCCAGGGCACTAAGGGTTAATTGTGAACAGAAACACTTTGCTGTTTTCCTCCCAGACACTGCAGGCTGGCAGGGTTGAGTGCAGGCTAACACATTGTACAATCACTGTGTCACGATCTGAAATTAGATGCATTCACACAAGCAGAGGTGCTGCTGTGGTTTGTGCTGCACTAGCAAACAACAGCGGTAAACAAGAACTGTAACGCACAGGCAACTCCCTCATCAGAGGGGCTTTACCAGTCTGCCTGCCGAAAGCAGAGTCAAATGAATTCTCCTTATTATGATAATCCCCCATCGTATGTATGCATGCATGTCACATTGTGCATGTTACACATCACTTATTACATTGTGATGAAACTTGGTATTAGCATTGTCTAGTTATTCCACATACTGTAAATCCCTTTTGAATATAGTCTACTATGATACCATAACACCTCATTTGCTTACTAATGACAACTAGAGCCCCTTTCACACTGGCACTGCTACCCGCGTTCTGGCTACCCGGGTCACAATCCCGCGTTGTGTGAAACCACGTACCTGGGTTAGACCAGGGTCCCAGCGACCCACCTCAGGATGTGGGTCGACGCGCTTTGACACGGGTTGAGCAAGACAAAATGCATGACGGCCATTCGTGAGCCGATGAAATAAACTGACACGCCTGCATGAAGGTTTCACTTCCACAAGGAACATTTCTGTTTACTCTGTGGCTTGAGACAGATTGCAGCAGGGGTGAAGAAACATTTGATCAAATCAACTTTTGGCCCGACAGTTCAATCCAGAGAAGCTTGTATGGAAGCGTCCGTAACAAGCTGCTTCCGGGGCATTGATACGCACATTGTGTACTTGCGTCTGTCACCCAGGTCAACCCTGCTTTATCAAAAGCAGTGTGAAACTGTGTAGCCGACCCACATGACCCCGGGTCCTGACCCAGGTAGGTTCTGACCCGGGTAGAGCATGCCAGTGTGAAAGGGGCTTTAGTCTCAAGTACCACAAACCCAATCCAATTCCCACCGAATTCTTCATTTCCACGTCCTATTCTATACTGTGCTACATGCTGTTGATATCAGTCATGGACATCAGATTTTCCACCACACTGATTTTTCTCTCATTTTGAATTTATCATTGTGGTCGGTGCTTCTGATATACTTGCTAGAAAACCATAAGGCCCTGGAGCAAATGCTAAGGCACTGTTCAACCAGCAGGCAACGCCAAGGAGCACTAGGACTGCTCCTCAGAGCAGTTAAGCTGCAGCTAATTTTAATACTGGTATAGTTATTATGGGTCTGAGCTCCTAGAAGGCATGTTTTTAATGGTGTCAGCTTGACAACGATCTGGCTGACTTACAAAGTGAAAGTGCGGTAGCTATGTGGGAGTGCACTGAATGAGTAATTACAGAATGGCTTATCTGAGATCAAGGGACAGGCAATTTTCATTTGGTTTCATTGGGTTTCACCTTATCTGATTCCAGAAATATTGTATCCAGTCTGCAAACTATTATCAGACTGTGATAATAATAATAATAATAATAATAATAATAATAATAATAATAATAATAATAATAATAATAATAATAATGATGATGATAATGATGTATATCTAACTCATAATAAAGCTGTAATTTCCATCAAGGGGTTCTGGTGACAGGAACACACAAGAGCACAGCCTTGTACAGAATGTACAGTTTTGGTGTATTTTTGGTAACAGAATAAACAATTGCTTTCCCACGGCTATGTCATCCGGACGCCTCTTCAACAAGACGTTAGACTGAGGCGGTGAGGAACACCGTTACTGGACCAAGCTATGGGTTCAAAGCTAAGCCTGTCCATGGCTTCAGGTGGTATTGTATTTTCTCTGTGGAACCTGAAGACCTTGTTTGTAACTAATTTATTAAATTGAATTCCAATCAGCACCAAGTCTGGATGTATAAACCTTTAGCATCGGAGAGCAGAGAGCTGATGTCTTTTCAGTTTGAAAAGTGGAGTTGAAAGTTTCCACTGAACGATAATACGGTTAGAAAAAATTCTCCAGTTTATAAAATACTAATAACAACAACACATTTGGAAAACAGAATAAAACAAAGTTTAAAACAAGTTTATTTGTTAACAATTTTAAACTTCAGTATTTTTTTTTTTTAACATTTTCTTGGGCGGGGGGAGAGGATGAGAAAAGTCCATCTGTTATTACTAAGAATCAGAGTAGAAAATGGGCTTGATTTTTGGAGGGTGAAGCCTCCAATTGTGACTGTAACACACAGATATTTATAGGAAAATGACCGTTTACCATGTATAATAATAATAATAATAATAATAATAATAATAATAATAGAAACATGTTGTATTTATGTAGCATGCTTCATCTCAAGGAGGAACCATACTGCAGTTCTAAGAGATGCTTTATGACATTTTTCTAAATATTTCTTACCGGATTACCTTCTTATTATGCATAATCTCAATCATATTTTGTTGTTGTTTCTGCTCATTAGGTACCAGATCATTGATTCTCAACCACACCCGTGCTTCTGAAAGGACTCCTAGCTGGTTTGAAATTAAGTAGATTTGATGACGGGACTGACAAGACAAAAAAAAAAAGGAAGGAAATTGTATCTAAAGCTGGCTATTGCATCAATACTGTGTGGTATCGTCTGGGGCTGTAGACCACCCACCTCTAGAGCTTGCTCCTCAGAAATGTCCATCCCTGCTGCATCACTACAAAAACAAGGGAAAGAGGTGACTTGATTGGTCTTTATAATCGTAGATAGTATAGATAGTCAATCCAAGACACTACTTCAGGTTTAGCACAGAGAGAAGAACAAGGGGGTGTAAATGTAGCTGAGTATAAGTAAGTTTAGAACAGGTAGGAAGCACTTTTTACACAGAGAGTTATAAATGCATGGAATTGCCTACCTGGTGAACTAGTAGGATCTAAAAACACTGGGAACATTAAAAAAAAGCCTCACTCCTAAATAAAAATAATACATTTGAATATTTAAAACCCAACCCCCCGTTTTAAAGTTCTGACCTTGGCATATCAGCATGAACAACTGTGTTTTTTCTAAGGACTATTAGCATTGTTAATTAAGTAAGTTGTATTGGGGCTGACACTGCAGCAGAATCTGAATTGAAGTCTGCTATCCAGAACGGCCCATAGAGATGCGTTGCCTCTATTTAATTATATCCTGATGTAACTATCACTCACACTGTTATCTGCTCTGTTATTGAATTGTATTTTGTCATACTTGTACTTGCTAGAACCAAAGTCATTGTATTTACCTTGCTATTAATTGTATTATTACGACTGTAAGTCGCCCTCTGCTAAGAAATAATAATAATAATAATAATAATAATAATAATAATAATAATAATATGTGACGAGCTCTGTGCGGAGAACAACAGTCGTTGTTTTAGTTAGATACGGAAACATCTGCCAACTGAGCGCCAGCTCAGCCTCTGTGAAGGTCTGTCGGGTCTGCTGTCTCGCTGCCTCACCATGCAACAGGGAAACGCCGCTTTTACAAAGTGCAGAATTTATTTCAGGGATTTGCATAGGAAAATGAATCAGCCGCGTGGCAGCAACTCTTGCACACAAAAGTTTGTGCAACACATTACAGGGAGTTTCATTTAACAAGGGGTGCACTGCAAGTGTGGGAATCTGTAGAGATAGATAGAAAAAAAGACGTGTATATCCTACCCGATGCAAATTAGATCAAATTAACAAACTAAATATAACCGTGACACACACACACGTACAGGCACAGTGGCCCGCTCACTCACACACACACACACACACACAGTCAGTACATCCTTCCTGTTGTCTCCTGTGAGATATTTTGCTGTGCGCGCGTATTTTTAACCACAGGTTTTTCTGAATAATCTTATCGCATCTCCATCTCTGCAGAGCGATTTGTTTCTGGGACCTGGCATTCTGCTGAACTCCACATCAAAGCTGATGAGGTTCACGGCAACTATATTTATAACCGACTGCTTCTCCGACCGCACAGGGCGGGCAGTCAGCGACCGTGCACTGCAAGGGCAGCACGTACTTCTCGAGTGAGGATTAAAGGAGAGAGAAACATGTAAATGATCTTTGCAATCATTCCGAATGATTCTGGCTTCTGCTGAGCCAATATGATCTTTTTTTTCTCTAAATCTGCCTCAATCTATAGTTGATCGTAGCTAATGACTGGCTGCCACGTATCAGAGGCGATTGAATATTAACTCATGATGTGTTCAAAACACCAGCAGCTAAAACTGACAGACAGACACCATTCACACTTCAAAAACACACAATGGTGACAACCTACAATTTCAGCACCAAAAAGGGAACTCAATGAAACCCTTCTAACCCCCTGCATTTGCATAATACTTTGTATATGTTTCTAACGCTGTGACACGTGTTGCTAGTCATCCAATAGCACTGTTATCTGTCATCTTTTATTAAGTCACCAGTGTATTCTATTCTGGGGACTGGAATGAGGCCAGTGTAAAACTGAACACTGCACTGGGAATTTATCCCCCTACTGGTACAGTGGGAGTTTGTTAAGGATTTGCAGTGAATGAATCTCAGACAAACTCCTATAAATTACTGGTGCATGCTCAAAGTGCCCCATTTCCATACTGGCCTCATTACAGAAATGAAACCTTTTTATTATTGTTTATTTAGCAGACGCCTTTATCCAAGGCGACTTACAGAGACTAGGGTGTGTGAACTATGCATCAGCTGCAGAGTCACTTGCAACAACGTCTCACCCGAAAGACGGAGCACAAGGAGGTTAAGTGACTTGCTCAGGGTCACACAATGAGTCAGTGGCTGAGGTGGGATTTGAACCGGGGACCACCTGGTTACAAGCCCTTTTCTTTAACCACAAGATTTGTATTATTGTTAAACACAAAACAATACAAACTAAACCGTCCCATGAAACCCACCCACTCCACAGGGAACCTCACTACAGAGTATTCAAATTCATAGTAATATTATTATTATTATGTGAAAAGAAAAAAGAGAATAAGGGAAAACAAACAATAGGGTTCTATGTATAGAAAATAAATGCATGAACATACATATAGACACATGCACACACATACACGCAAATACACACACAGGTACATGTATGTGTGAGTCAGTGGTTGGAAATCCTGGCCTGTGATTGGTTAAAACCTCATCATAGGAGGAAAAGGAGTCTGAACTATTGCCCTAATAACCTTACACCACCGGTCAATAGTCTCGGTCTGTCATGTGATTGGTTCACATCACTGTCAGTCCCGCCCCTTTTCAAAGGAACGCCTTTCTGCGATTCTGTGAGTTAACAGAAAATGAATTAAAACATACTACTAAAGAAAGATGCTCCAAACACTGAAATGGTGATTAAAACGTCACTGTCAAATATGACGGCCGAGATATAAACTGGATTATGCAGCAGTCAGCAAGCTGCATGGAGAGCTGGACACCAAACAAACTTTGAACTTCAGAAACATTTTCTGTTATTTATTTACGTATGCTGTATCAGCTATATTTAAACAAAATACATAGTCATATTTACTTTATAAAATATGTACTGCAGACTCAGCCATAGTGGAAAATTAAACACATACAGGTATACACACAGGCATGCATAAATAAACACAAAAACATAAACATAATAATAATAATAATAATAATAATAATAATAATAATAATAATAATAATAATAATAAACTTTATTTTGTATAGCGCCCTTAAAAGCAATCATCTCACAGTGCTTCACAATTAATAGTACAGCAAAAAATAAAAAGATTATACGTAAAAAAAGCACAAGGAAATAAAACAATCATAAAAATCATAAAAATGCCTTCCTAAAAAAGTAAGTCTTTAAATTAGCTTTAAAAACACTCAAAGAAGCGGAGTCCCTGATCTCTAGTGGAATAGAGTTCCATAATTTGGGGGGCATAGCAACAGAAGGCCCTGTCACCCATAGAGCGCAGGCGAACAGGCGGGACACACAGTAGTCTGAGATCAGCAGAACGGAGGTTGTGAGTAGGAGTGTAAAAACATAAAAGATCTGACAGATAAGTCGGAGCTAGCCCATGAAGAGCCTTATATGTCAGCATTAAAATTTTAAAATCAATTCTGAATCTGATAGGCAGCCAGTGCAAGGCCTCCAAGACAGGAGTGATGTGATCTCTTGAGCGGGACCAAGACAAAATTCTGGCTGCAGAGTTTTTGAACAAATTGAATTTTAGTGAGGATGCTATTAGACATCCCAGCAAGCTGGTGTTACAGTAATCAATCCTGGAGAAAACAAAAGCATGAACCTGTTTTTCAGGTGCAGGTAGAGAAAGCATGGGACGCAGTCTGGCAGAAAAAAAAGAAACCTTGACAGTATTGAGCACATGCGATTCAAAAGTTAACCCAGGAATCGAACATCACACCCACATTTTTCATCTTAGATCTGAACTCAAGCATGGTTCCATCAACAGATTTAAAGCACTGGTTTTACCTTGCTGGCGGGGAGTACCTAACAGCATTATCTCAGTCTTGTCACAATTAAGATGTAAAAAATGTTGCTACATCCAATTTTTTTATATCAGAGATAAGTTAGGGCAGTCAGTTTGGTTTGTTTGTTTATGAGGGAAAACTGATTCAGTTCAGGAAAATGTGATGTGAATTCAGAAGAAAGTGAGTTCCTTTCAGTTATTTTTTACACATGAAATGAAGCGCTTGTTTGAAGATCCATATATGAACTGGAGGTGCTGGGCTGGACCTGTAGGCTTGCTGCTCAAATGCCTCGCTGCTGACAGGAAGTCACTGCAACTTCCTGTTTGTGTTTTATTTGTTTTTTGGTTTTACACACAGTCGCCTTCTTACTGGCAGAATCAACAGCTCAAATTGGACTGAGAACAAGCTGTCATTTAGACTGCAGCCAAAACCACATTCCAGTAGAAAGAGCATCCACCATGAAACAATCAAATCAAATCAGTTTTTATACAGCTATGGATTTCACACACATTATTTACACATCGTCTATCCAATAGCCCTTCAATAAACCCTGTAGATTCCTGTATGCCGTTTCTCTTTAGGTATGTGCCACCCGTTTATATAGATATCGATAGACTTCTAGAACCTTTTGCAGATCTGAACAACAGTTTGCAACACAATTAAATCTGGATAACGTGGCTGAAAAAAAGTGTTGTTCAATTGCACACAATTATGTAGCTATCTGTGGTCCATTTTTAAATACCTGTTTTCTCTGATTCAAATAAAAAGGCTGCATTTAACGCATTTAACGCAACAATTAGAAGAGTACAGCAGACTCCATATACAAATCTGCAACGATGTGTTTGTGCCGGATGACAAAGAGTTTCTTTAACAGTCTCATGCTTCAAATGGTTCCTTGTTAAAGAATTAAATGCTGTTGTTATATCTGAGCACTGCAAGGGAGAGCCCTTCTTGAAGGTGTAAACTTTCATAACCCAAATAAACACATCTGAACTAACAAGACCACAATGTAAAGCAATCAAAACAATAAAACGCAAACCATCCAATTCTGGAATCAGAATTCAAATAAACTCTAATAAACTGTAAGTATTTTAGGGGGTTCTCGGAACGCCCTCATCGTGGGCACACCTTAGCCGTGATGACTGCAGAGTATTGCAGCGGGGCTAGGAAGCAAACCCTGACTCTGAATACACCTGTCCTAAAAATAATTCTGCACTGCGGGCCACATTCTCAAAGCTGAGAACTCCAAAACGTCATTAGCACTAGATTTTCAGATCATAAAAAACCCACCTAATAAAGTAACCACATCAGAAATAAACAGCTCAGACATTTAATGTAGGTTCTTCAGAGTAGTCTGAAGTCGTTTCCTATTCCTGTTACAATTGCAAATGGTGTTTTATTTCTTTCAGACAAAAAATAACAGCAATGACAGTTTGGAGTGAATAGCTTTGTAAGAACCGAGCCCTATGTATTTCCTTTTTATTAAAAAAAAGTGAACATGATTTTTTTTAAACTGATTTTAAAATCTAGGTTTGCACTCCTTTATTGATAATATTGTGAGTGCTTCTAAGTGTTAAGAAAACGGATCTGAATACTCCTGGTCCTGGCATCGTGTTGCCAGCACCTGCCTCCATTGCGCTGGGGACAGGCACTGCAACCACACTGCCTGCAGTCTACTCAGAGCCAGGTGTCAGTGGTGTCAGTGGTAGTGTTAAACAACATTGAAACGGTAGTGAACAATACTATTGTGGTCTTGATTCATAATCAGCATTAGACCAGGAAATCCTTGAATGAGTGTACAGGAGCTTTCTTTCTGAGAAAGCGTAACAACAGAGAGCTCTGTGGCGAGGGTGGGGTGCAGGGCTTAGTGTGGCAGTGAGCGAGGAGAGAGGGTGGAGTGCAGACATGTAGAGGAGTGCTACTGTGAAGCCGTTTGACCCCAACACTCCCCCAGGAAACTCAGCAGAGCTACACCCCGGGACAGGGCCTCTTCAGAAATGAGTGTGCACACCGAGACATTACGAACAAGACACCTTGTGCACACACACACGCGCACACACACGCGCACACACACACACACACACACACACACACACACACACACACACG
>NW_026707531.1:0-24807 GCF_902713425.1 Acipenser ruthenus
TCCGTGCAGTGCAGGAGTCCTTGTAATAATAATAATAATAATAATAATAATAATAATAACACCGCTGTCGGTATTTCCGGATATAGTCGTGCTGATATCGGCCGGTGAGTCGCACACAGAGAGATTCTCACGACGCGTTCCTGGTGTCCGATCTTCACGACAGAGGCTCCGGTGCGGCCGGACACTCAGTCACGCCGCCCGCCTCCCCGAAATAGCGCGACGTCCGCCTTCTTTCTCTTCTTCACACTCCCTCTCTCTATCTCTCTCTGCCTCCCTTGAATTTCTCTGGCGCCCCGTCTCTCTCTCTCTCTCTCGCCCCAATTTCAGCCTGCTGCATATTTCCTGCGTCCTGTCGTAAATCGTGTGGGGTTTGTATCAGCGGAACCAGAACTCCCTCTGTGCGTGTGCGTGTGCGTGTGCGTGTGCGTGTGCGTGTGAGAGAGAGACAGACACACAGAAGCACACACACACACACACACACACACACACACACGCTGAGACACACACTGACACCTCCAAGCAACGAATGCTAATTTGATTCGCAAGTATTATTATGAATTATGATTAGCATTATCATTCGTCTACTACTAATAATAATACTACTAATACTAATACTAATAAAAGTAATAATACTAATAATACCAATACAACTAATACTACTACTAAATAAACAAAGAATAATACTACTACTATATGAATCAAAAATAGAACTCTTGGTATCAAAAACTGACCCTTTCATGGTCCTAATTACAGGACGAACTCTTGAAAGATTTGAGTTTACTGCCCCCGCGTTTGAATTTTCTGTCTAAGGGATTTTGAACCGAAACGTTCTGAAATAAACCATCTTTTCTGACGTAAGCGTTTTGTGCACGGCTTATGAATAGTAGTATTCTCCCCCCCCCCCCCCCCCCCCCCCCCCCCCACTTAAAATATAACATAACAAACACGTGACTGTCTTAAAACGGTTTAGTCTTACCTCACCTGCCCCAGGGATGGAGCGCTGTCCGCGGTGCTGAAACACAGCTTCCTTCTACGACACCATACTACAGCTCCCAGCATGCCCCGGCACCAGCACGAACACCGGAGGGGCTGATGGGAGTCGTAGTTTCTTGTTTTCAAACACAGCTTCCTTCTACGACACCAGCACGCACAAACTACAGCTCCCAGCATGCCCCGGCGCCAGCACGAACACCGGGGGGGCTGATGGGAGTCGTAGGTTTCTTGTTTTCAAACACAGCTTCCTTCTACGACACCATACTACAGCTCCCAGCATGCACCGGCGCCAGCACGAACACCGGGGGGGCTGATGGGAGTCGTAGTTTCTTTTTTCAAACGCGTTTTTTTGTTTTTTGCTGTGTTTTTTACCACTGCGACAGCAAAATAAATAAATAAAATACTCAGAGACTGCTAATGTTTTGTAATTTTTTTTAAATTAATTGTTTTTATTTAAAAACAGCAAAACAAAAACAGTATGCAGAGGAGCCGTTCGGAGCGCCCGGGGCTCTCTGAGGAAAAAAAAATACTGAGCAGCTGCAAGAATCAGAAGCATCCGGGTTTTTGTGTTGTGTTGTGTTGTGTTGTGTTGTGTTGTATTGTGCTGTTGTGTTGTTGTGTTGTGTTGTTGGGTTATTGTATTGTATTGCATTGTATTGTATTGTGTTGTTATGTTGTTGTGTGTGTTGTGGTTGTGTGGTGTTGTGTTGTTTTGTGATTTTGCATTGTGTGGTTGGTGTGGTGTTGTATTGAGTGGTTGTGTTGTATTGTGTCTTTGTGTGGTTGTGTGGTTGTGTGTTGTGTTGTGTTGTGTGGTTGTGTGTTGTGTTGCTGTGTATTGTGTTGTGTGGTTGTGTGTGGTTGTGTTGTGTGGTTGTGTTGTGCTGTGTTGTGTTTGTGTGGTTGTGTATTGTGTTGTGTGTGGTTGTGTTGTGTGGTTGTGTTGTGTGGTTGTGTTGTGTATTGTGTTGTGGTGTTGTTGTGTTGTGTATTGTTGTGTTGTGTGGTTGTGTGTGTTGTGTTGTGTTGCTGTGTATTGTGTTGTGTGTGGTTGTGTTGTGTGGTTGTGTTTGTATTGTGTTGTTGTGTATTGTTGTGTGGTGTTGTTGTGTTGTGTATTGTGTTGTGTTGTGTGGTTGTGTTGTGTTGTGTTGTGTTTGTGTCTCTGGCGCTCCTCAGTTGGGCTGCGAAGGGGTCGGGTGACGCGCCCCATGAACAGCGGGGCCCGCAGCGCGTCGTCCCACAGGACCAGCATGAAGGGCTGCAGGGCATCGAACACGAACCACGGAGCGGGCCAGCGAGACCGAGGTCACCCCGCCAGCCTCCACCCCGCTCTCCCCCAGATCCAGCACCGCACGGTGCAGAGCGTCCGACACAAACACTCCCGCCTCGGGGGTCAGCCCACAGAGATTCGGGGAGCTGAAGAGCTCCGAGAGACCTGAGAGAGAGGGGGAGAGAGAGGGGTCACACCACACAGATTCGAGGAGCTGAACAGAGAGAGAGAGAGACGAGAGAGAGAGAGAGAGAGAGAGAGAGAGAGAGAGAGAGAGAGGAGGTTATCATAGAGACTGTGGGGGAAGAGAGGGAGAGAGGGAAAGAGGGAGAGAGAGGGAGGCAGAGGGAGAGAGAGAGAGTTATTACAGAGAGTGGGACAGAGAGAACAGAGTGTGACACACAGACTGCTGTAAAGACAGACAGACAGACAGACGCCCCTTCTATATGCCCAGAATCTGAGCCAGATACATGCAGAAATAGCTGAGGGGAAACTGGTGCCATGTTGGCTCCAAGCAGAGCTGGGAATCCCGTACAAAGCTATGGGCAGCAGAGCCAAGATGGCTTCCCAACAGGACGCAGTGTCCTGCCTAGGAAAGCGCATTGTGAAAAGCCCCTACCCAGCTTCTCCAGTATGTACGCTAGGTCAGTCTGGACGTCCAGCCGCAGCTTGGGCAGCGAGACCACGGTGGAGTGGGGGGTGGCCTGGTTCAGCTGCTGCACAACGTCAGCCAGGAGCTTGGAGCTCAGCCGGGACTCGAGTGCGAGGAGAGAGTCCAGAGAGGGGTCTGTGGGGAGCAGGACCAGGAGAGAGGTGTCGCCGGAGAGTTGAAACCTGCCCACCTGAGGAGAGAGGGAGAGAGGGAGAGAGAGGGGGAGAGGAGGGAGGAGGAGAGGAGAGGGGGAGAGAGGGGGAGAGGAGGGAGAGGGAGAGAGGGAAGAGGAGGGAGAGGAGAGAGGAGGGGAGAGGAGGGAGAGGAAGGGGAGAGAGGGGGAGAGGGAGAGAGGGAGAGGAGGAGAGGAGGAGAGAGGGGAGAGGAGAGGGGGAGAGGAGGGAGAGAGAGGGAGAGAGGAGAGGGGGAGAGGAGAGGAGAGGGAGAGGAGGAGAGGAGAGGAGAGGGGGAGAGGAGGGAGGAGGAGAGAGGGAGAGGAGGGAGAGGAGGAGAGGGGGAGAGGAGAGGGGAGAGAGGGGAAGGAGGGTGAGGAGGAGAGGGGGAGAGAGGGGGAGGAGGGGGAGGAGGAGAGGGGGGAGAGGGGGAGGAGGGTGAGGAGGAGAGGGGGGGAGAGAGGGGGAGGAGGGGGAGGAGGAGAGGGGGGAGAGAGGGGGAGGAGGGAGAGGAGGAAAGGGGGAGAGGAGAGGGGAGAGAGAGGGGGAGGAGGGGGGAGGAGAGAGGGGGAGAGGAGAGGGGGAGAGAGTGAGAGAATGATGGAGCGAGTGTGTGAGAGAGTGAGAGAGTGAGAAAGTGAGAGAGTGCGCAGTGTTACCTTGGCCTGCAGTCCGCGGTGATGCAGGGAGGACAGTTTGTAGCCCTGGCTCTTCATCACCGGCACCTCAACATGCTTCCCAAACGACATGAACCCCTCCTTCACTGTCTCCTTCACATCAAACCTGACCTTCCACTTCCCTGAAAGAGATCAATACAACCAATACTGATCAATAACATGAACCCCTCCTTCACTGTCTCCTTCACATCAATACAGCCAATACTGATCAATAGCAGTGATGGTATTAGATTGCATTATTATTATTATTATTATTATTATTATTATTATTATTATTATTATTATTATTATTATTATTTATTTCTTAGCAGACGCCCTTATCCAGGGCGACTTACAATCATAAGCAAATTTGCATTGCAGACAGACAGGCTGTGCTGTTTCCTGTGACAGTGCCCTGGTATTAGATTGCATTGCAGACAGGCTGTGCTGTTTCCTGTGACAGTGCCCTGGTATTAGATTGCATTGCAGACAGACAGACAGGCTGTGCTGTTTCCTGTGACAGTGCCCTGGTATTAGATTGCATTGGATTGCAGACAGACAGGCTGTGCTGTTTCCTGTGACAGTGCCCTGGTATTAGATTGCATTGCAGACAGACAGGCTGTGCTGTTTCCTGTGACAGTGCCCTGGTATTAGATTGCATTGCATTGCAGACAGGCTGTGCTGTTTCCTGTGACAGTGCCCTGGTATTAGATTGCATTGCAGACAGACAGGCTGTGCTGTTTCCTGTGACAGTGCCCTGGTATTAGATTGCATTGCAGACAGACAGACAGGCTCTGCTGTTTCCTGTGACAGTACCCTGGTATTAGATTGCATTGCAGACAGACAGACAGGCTGTGCTGTTTAGGGTGACAGTGCCCTGGTATTAGATTGCATTGCAGACAGACAGGCTGTGCTGTTTCCTGTGACAGTGCCCTGGTATTAGATTGCATTGCAGACAGACAGGCTGTGCTGTTTCCTGTGACAGTGCCCTGGTATTAGATTGCATTGCAGACAGACAGACAGGCTGTGCTGTTTCCTGTGACAGTGCCCTGGTATCAGATTGCATTGCATTGCATTGCAGACAGGCTGTGCTGTTTCCTGTGACAGTGCCCTGGTATTAGATTGCATTGCAGACAGACAGGCTGTGCTGTTTCCTGTGACAGTGCCCTGGTATTAGATTGCATTGCATTGCAGACAGACAGGCTGTGCTGTTTCCTGTGACAGTGCCCTGGTATTAGATTGCATTGCATTGCATTGCAGACAGGCTGTGCTGTTTCCTGTGACAGTGCCCTGGTATTAGATTGCATTGCAGACAGACAGGCTGTGCTGTTTCCTGTGACAGTGCCCTGGTATTAGATTGCATTGCAGACAGACAGGCTGTGCTGTTTCCTGTGACAGTGCCCTGGTATTAGATTGCATTGCATTGCATTGCAGACAGACTCTGCTGTTTCCTGTGACAGTGCCCTGGTATTAGATTGCATTGCATTGCATTGCAGACAGGCTGTGCTGTTTAGGGTGACAGTGCCCTGGTATTAGATTGCATTGCAGACAGACAGGCTGTGCTGTTTCCTGTGACAGTGCCCTGGTATTAGATTGCATTGCAGACAGACAGGCTGTGCTGTTTCCTGTGACAGTGCCCTGGTATTAGATTGCATTGCATTGCATTGCAGACAGGCTGTGCTGTTTCCTGTGACAGTGCCCTGGTATTAGATTGCATTGCAGACAGACAGGCTGTGCTGTTTCCTGTGACAGTACCCTGGTATTAGATTGCATTGCAGACAGACAGACAGGCTGTGCTGTTTAGGGTGACAGTGCCCTGGTATTAGATTGCATTGCAGACAGACAGGCTGTGCTGTTTCCTGTGACAGTGCCCTGGTATTAGATTGCATTGCAGACAGACAGACAGGCTGTGCTGTTTCCTGTGACAGTGCCCTGGTATTAGATTGCATTGCATTGCATTGCAGACAGACTCTGCTGTTTCCTGTGACAGTGCCCTGGTATTAGATTGCATTGCATTGCAGACAGACAGGCTCTGCTGTTTCCTGTGACAGTGCCCTGGTATTAGATTGCATTGCAGACAGACAGGCTCTGCTGTTTCCTGTGACAGTGCCCTGGTATCAGATTGCATTGCAGACAGACAGGCTCTGCTGTTTCCCGTGACAGTGCCCTGGTATTAGATTGCATTGCAGACAGACAGACAGGCTGTGCTGTTTCCTGTGACAGTGCCCTGGTATTAGATTGCATTGCAGACAGACAGACTCTGCTGTTTCCTGTGACAGTACCTTGGTAGTAGATTGCGTTCAGCAGCAGCAGCTCAGTGGTTGCCGGCACGTCGTCCACCAGGCGTGTGATCTTGTGTTCCGTGTGCTCAGCCACCCACTCGTTGACCATCCTCACGTTCGCTTCGCTGTCATTGGTCAGCAGCTGAGGCCCCTCCCCGTAGAACTCTTTCGATTGGTCCTTGAAGAACTCCTGCAGTTCAAGACCTAAAAATAATAATAATAATAATAATGATAATAATAATAATAATAATAATAATAATTAACAATTCAGACAGACAGACAGACAGGCTCATAGTAAAAGCACAGCAAAGTGTAATAAAGCACAGTGAAAGCATGGTGAAGCATAGGGAAGCATTGTAAAGCACAGAGAGGTCTGGTAAAGCATAGGGAAGCATTGTAAAGCACAGAGAGGTGTAGTAAAGCATAGGGAAGCATTGTAAAGCACAGAGAGGTCTGGTAAAGCATAGGGAAGCATTGTAAAGCACAGAGAGGTGTGGTAAAGCATAGGGAAGCATTGTAAAGCACAGAGAGGTCTGATAAAGCAGAGGGAAGCATTGTAAAGCACAGAGAGGTGTGGTAAAGCATAGGGAAGCATTGTAAAGCACAGAGAGGTCTGGTAAAGCATAGGGAAGCATTGAAAAGCATAGAGAGGTCTGGTAAAGCATAGGGAAGCATTGTAAAGCACAGAGAGGTCTGGTAAAGCATAGGGAAGCATTGTAAAGCACAGAGAGGTGTGGTAAAGCATAGGGAAGCATTGTGAAGCACAAAGAGGTCTGGTAAAGCATAGGGAAGCATTGTAAAGCACAGAGAGGTGTGGTAAAGCATAGGGAAGCATTGTAAAGCACAGAGAGGTGTGGTAAAGCATAGGGAAGCATTGTAAAGCACAGAGAGGTCTGGTAAAGCATAGGGAAGCATTGTAAAGCACAGAGAGGTCTGGTAAATCACACACAGGCTCACACACTCACACGCACACACGCACACACACACACACACACACACACACACACACAGACGGACGGGCGCTCTCACCAGGCCTCACGTAGATCTGTGATGCAGTCAGGAGGTTTCGGGAGGACAGGCTTCTCAGCTCCTTATGCAGGCACTCGAAATTCTGGGGGAGAAACAGCGCCTCCTCCAGGGCAGTCTGGGCATCGCCACGCGCTCCTACACAGAGGAGAGAGTGGGATTCAAACACTAGCCCCAATACTAACCCCAACCCCAACACTAACCCCAACACTAACCCCAACCCCAACACTAACTCCCAAACCAAACCCCAACACCAACCCCAACCCCAACACTAACCCCAACCCCAACACTAAACCCAACCCCAACACTAACCCCAACCCCAACCCCAACACTAAACCCAACCCCAACACTAACCCCAACCCCAACCCCAACACTAAACCCAACCCCAACACTAACCCCAACCCCAACCCCAACACTAACCCCAACCCCAACACTAACCCCAACCCCAACACTAAACCCAACCCCAACCCCAACACTAACCCCAACCCCAACACTAAACCCAACCCCAACACTAAACCCAACCCCAACCCCAACACTAACCCCAACACTAACCCCAACCCCAACACTAACCCCCAAACCAAACCCCAACACCAACCCCAACCCCAACACTAACCCGAACCCCAACACTAACCTCAACCCCAACCCCAACACTAAACCCAACCCCAACACTAACCCCAACCCCAACCCCAACACTAAACCCAACCCCAACCCCAACACTAAACCCAACCCCAACACTAACCCCAACCCCAACACTAACCCCAACCCCAACCCCAACACTAAACCCAACCCCAACACTAACCCCAACCCCAACCCCAACACTAAACCCAACCCCAACCCCAACACTAACCCCAACCCCAACACTAACCCCAACCCCAACCCCAGCACTAACCCCAACCCCAACACTAACCCCAACCCCAACCCCAACACTAACCCAACCCCAACACTAACCCCAACCCCAACCCCAACCCCAACACTAACCCCAACCCCAACCCCAACACTAAACCCAACCCCAACACTAACCCCAACCCCAACCCCAACACTAACCCCAACACTAACCCAACCCCAACACTAACCCCAACCCCAACCCCAACACTAAACCCAACCCCAACACTAACCCCAACCCCAACCCCAACACTAACCCCAACCCCAACACTAACCCCAACCCCAACACTAAACCCAACCCCAACACTAACCCCAACCCCAACCCCAACACTAAACCCAACCCCAACACTAACCCCAACCCCAACCCCAGCACTAACCCCAACACTAACCCCAACCCCAACCACAACCCCAACCCCAACCCCAACCCCAACACTAACCCCAACCCCAACCCCTAACCCCAGCACCTAACCCTATCCCTCACCAGTCCATTGATACCCTGTCTCCGCAGGGTGCAGTGGCGGGACTCACCCAGCAGGAGGTGTGAGAGCGCCATGGCGACGCTGAGCGGGGAGAAGAAGAGGTTGCGCGTGCTGGTCTGGGCGTGTGCGACAGCGCGGTACAGACTCACAGAGAACTCCGACAGAGACTCGCCTAGAATCGCCTTCCCAGAGGGGGAGGGGCCGTCCACGCACGGCAGCCAGGCCTTCTCGTATCCGTGGCAACGCGGCGGAGTCGCTGTTAATAATAATAATAATAATAATAATAATAATAATAATAATAATAAGGTAGCACATTTTGATCTTTTTGATCACTTTTTATGCTGAGACAATCTCCTTTGTTCAGTTTTAGTGGTTTGCTTTTGGTTTGAGCTGAGGAGGTACTGGGAGGGAGGCTGGCTCTAGTGGTTAGAGCTGAGGAGGTACTGGGAGGGAGGGAGGGAGGCTGGCTCTAGTGGTTAGAGCTGAGGAGGGACTGGGAGGGAGGGAGGGAGGCTGGCTCTAGTGGTTAGAGCTGAGGAGGGACTGGGAGGGAGGGAGGGAGGCTGGCTCTAGTGGTTAGAGCTGAGGAGGGACTGGGAGGGAGGGAGGCTGGCTCTAGTGGTTAGAGCTGAGGAGGGACTGGGAGGGAGGGAGGCTGGCTCTAGTGGTTAGAGCTGAGGAGGGACTGGGAGGGAGGGAGGCTGGCTCTAGTGGTTAGAGCTGAGGAGGGACTGGGAGGGAGGGAGGGAGGGAGGCTGGCTCTAGTGGTTAGAGCTCAGGAGGTACTGGGAGGGAGGGAGGGAGGCTGGCTCTAGTGGTTAGAGCTGAGGAGGGACTGGGAGGGAGGGAGGGAGGGAGGCTGGCTCTAGTGGTTAGAGCTGAGGAGGGGCTGGGAGGGACTGGGAGGGAGGCTGGCTCTAGTGGTTAGAGCTGAGGAGGGACTGGGAGGGAGGGAGGGAGGCTGGCTCTAGTGGTTAGAGCTGAGGAGGGACTGGGAGGGAGGGAGGGAGGCTGGCTCTAGTGGTTAGAGCTGAGGAGAGACTGGGAGGGAGGGAGGGAGGCTGGCTCTAGTGGTTAGAGCTGAGGAGAGACTGGGAGGGAGGGAGGCTGGCTCTAGTGGTTAGAGCTGAGGAGGGACTGGGAGGGAGGGAGGCTGGCTCTAGTGGTTAGAGCTGAGGAGGGTCTGGGAGGGAGGGAGGGAGGCTGGCTCTAGTGGTTAGAGCTCAGGAGGGACTGGGAGGGAGGGAGGGAGGCTGGCTCTAGTGGTTAGAGCTGAGGAGGGACTGGGAGGGAGGGAGGGAGGCTGGCTCTAGTGGTTAGAGCTGAGGAGGGACTGGGAGGGAGGGAGGGAGGCTGGCTCTAGTGGTTAGAGCTCAGGAGAGACTGGCAGGGAGGGAGGGAGGCTGGCTCTAGTGGTTAGAGCTGAGGAGGGACTGGGAGGGAGGGAGGGAGGCTGGCTCTAGTGGTTAGAGCTGAGGAGGGACTGGGAGGGAGGGAGGGAGGCTGGCTCTAGTGGTTAGAGCTGAGGAGGGACTGGGAGGGAGGGAGGGAGGCTGGCTCTAGTGGTTAGAGCTGAGGAGAGACTGGGAGGGAGGGAGGCTGGCTCTAGTGGTTAGAGCTGAGGAGGGACTGGGAGGGAGGGAGGGAGGCTGGCTCTAGTGGTTAGAGATGAGGAGGGACTGGGAGGGAGGGAGGGAGGCTGGCTCTAGTGGTTAGAGCTGATGAGGGACTGGGAGGGAGGGAAGGAGGCTGAAGATGATTCTGTGATTCTGCAGGGTTAGGAGTGAAGGATACTAGAAGTGATCAGAGAGCCACACACTCACCTCGCACACTGCTCCCTGTGCCCACAGCAATGAGGGACCCATCAAACCCTCTGTATTTCTCACAGTAATACGTTCCTGAGTCACTCAGGGTCAGGTTCACAATTTGGATGGAGAGATCTGTGGGGTGGTCTGGATGTACTCTGGACACACGGGGGTCGTCGCTCTCATTGGGCAGAGGGTCTGTAGAGTAGAGATACTCTCTGCCGCTGCCAGTGCCCCTGTACCATCTCACTGGTCCTGCAGGACCCACTGTGGACAGGGTGCAGGGTACAGTGACCTCACCCTCCTCTGTGCCAGTCACAGAGTCTGGGTCCTGAGTTATAGTGGGAGGAGGGATCTCTGGAGAGAGAGGAGAGGGCAGGAGCATGGGAGAGGAGAGAGTGGGGGAGAGGGGAGAGAGGGACAGGGAGAGGAGAGCAGAGAGGAGAGGAGAGAGTGGAGAGGAGAACGAGAGGAGAGAAGGCAGGGTGGAGAGGAGAGAAGAAAGGGTGGTGAGGAGAGAGGGAGAGGAGAGTGGAGGAGAGAGAGGAGAAAGAGTGGAGAGGGGAGAGGAGAGAGGATAGAGAAGAGGGAAGAAGGAAGGGGAGAGAGAGGAGAGTGAGGAGGGGAGAGAGTTAGGGTTAGTTTTAATACAGTCTATAGTGGAGATCTGAGACTCTAATCTCCACAGTAAATGATTAACAGCACTGTAAAGACACTAGGAGCTGTGCTCACAATGCCTGCTGTAGATGTAAATGATTAACAGCACTGTAAAGACACTAGGAGCTGTGCTCACAATGCCTGCTGTAGATGTAAATGATTAACAGCACTGTAAAGACACTAGGAGCTGTGCTCACAATGCCTGCTGTAGATGTAAATGATTACAGGAGCCACAGCAAAGATACTAGCAGTGATCAGAGAGCCACACACTCACCTCGCACACGCAGCCAGGTCCCTGCACCCCCAGCTATTTGGGACCCATCAAACCCTCTGTATTTGTCACAGTAATAGATTCCTGAGTCACGCAGGGTCAGCCTCACAATTCGAATGGAGAGATCTGTGGGGTGGTCTGGATGTACTCTGGACACACGGGGGTCGTTGCTTTCATTGGGTAGAGGGGCTGCTGTAGAGTAGAGATGCTGTCTGTCTCTGAGAGTGCCCCTGTACCATCTCACTGGTCCTGCAGCACCCACTGTGGACAGGGTGCAGCGTACAGTGACCTCACCCTCCTCTGTGCCAGTCACAGGGCCTGGGTCCTGAGTTATAATGGGTGGAGGCAGAGCTAGAGAGAGAAGGAACAGGGAGATGAGAGAGGAGAGGAGAGAGTGGAGGAGAGAGGACAGATAGAGAGGAGAGAGTAGAGAGAAGAGAGGAGAGAGGAGAGAGTGGAGAGTGGAGAGGGGGAGGAGAGAGTGGAGAGGAGAGAGGAGAGAGGAGACAGGAGAGAGGAGACAGGGTTAGGGGTCGTATTCAAAACAACTGTTTTGTTTAATACAGTCTACAATGGAGATCCAAGACTCTGATCTGCACAGTAAATGATTAACAGCACTGTAAAGACACTAGGAGCTGTGCTCACAATGCCTGCTGTAGATGTAAATGATTAACAGCACTGTAAAGACACTAGGAGCTGTGCTCACAATGCCTGCTGTAGATGTAAATGATTAACAGCACTGTAAAGACACTAGGAGCTGTGCTCACAATGCCTGCTGTAGATGTAAATGATTAACAGCACTGTAAAGACACTAGGAGCTGTGCTCACAATGCCTGCTGTAGATGTGAATGATTAACAGCACTGTAAAGACACTAGGAGCTGTGCTCACAATGCCTGCTGTAGATGTAAATGATTAACAGCACTGTAAAGACACTAGGAGCTGTGCTCACAATGCCTGCTGTAGATGTGAATGATTAACAGCACTGTAAAGACACTAGGAGCTGTGCTCACAATGCCTGCTGTAGATGGAAATGATTAACAGCACTGTAAAGACACTAGGAGCTGTGCTCACAATGCCTGCTGTAGATGTAAATGATTAACAGCACTGTAAAGACACTAGGAGCTGTGCTCACAATGCCTGCTGTAGATGTAAATGATTACAGGAGCCACAGCAAAGATACTAGCAGTGATCAGAGAGCCACACACTCACCTTGCACACGCAGCCAGGTGAATGCACCCCCAGCTATTTGGGACCCATCAAACCCTCTGTATTTCTCACAGTAATAAGTTCCTGAGTCACGCAGGGTCAGCCTCACAATTCGAATGGAGAGATCTGTGGGGTGGTCTGGATGTACTCTGGACACACGGGGGTCGTTGCTTTCATTGGGTAGAGGGGCTGCTGTAGAGTAGAGATGCTGTCTGTCTCTGAGAGTGCCCCTGTACCATCTCACTGGTCCTGCAGCACCCACTCTGGACAGGGTGCAGCGTACAGTGACCTCACCCTCCTCTGTGCCAGTCACAGGGTCTGGGTCCTGAGTTATAATGGGTGGAGGCAGAGCTAGAGAGAGAAGGAACAGGGAGATGAGAGAGGAGAGGAGAGAGTGGAGGAGAGAGGACAGATAGAGAGGAGAGAGTAGAGAGAAGAGAGGAGAGAGGAGAGAGTGGAGAGTGGAGAGGGGGAGGAGAGAGTGGAGAGGAGAGAGGAGAGAGGAGACAGGGTTAGGGGTCGTATTCAAAACAACTGTTTTGTTTAATACAGTCTACAATGGAGATCCAAGACTCTGATCTGCACAGTAAATGATTAACAGCACTGTAAAGACACTAGGAGCTGTGCTCACAATGCCTGCTGTAGATGTAAATGATTAACAGCACTGTAAAGACACTAGGAGCTGTGCTCACAATGCCTGCTGTAGATGTAAATGATTAACAGCACTGTAAAGACACTAGGAGCTGTGCTCACAATGCCTGCTGTAGATGTAAATGATTACAGGAGCCACAGCTAAGATACTAAAAGTGATCAGAGAGCCACACACTCACCTCGCACACTCAGCCAGGCCCCTGAGCCGGTAGCAATGAGGGTCTCATCAGTCCCTCTGTATTTCTCACAGTAATATATTCCTAAGTCACGCAGGATCAGGCTCTCAATTCGAATGGAGAAATCTGTGGGGTGGTCTGGATGTACTCTGGACACACGGGGGTCGTTTCTCTCATTGAGCAGAGGGGTTCCTGTAGAGTAGAGATACTGTCTGTCCCTGAGAGTGCCCCTGAACCATCTCACTGGTCCTGGAGGAGCCCCTGTCACACTGCAGGGTACAGTGACCTCTCCCTCCTCTGTGCCAATCACAAAGCCCGGGTCCTGACTTATACTGACAGGAGAGAGTTCTGGAGAGAGAGGAGAGGAAACAGGAAATCCATTTCAGTGAACAAAACAGAAGCCAGGTGGTTGCAAAGAGACAAAAACCCCAAAAATAAAATAAATAAGTGTTGTGAAATGTGTGTGAAAGAGAGACAGAGAGAGAGAGAGAGAGGGAGAGAGAGAGAGAGAGAGAGAGAGAGAGAGAGAGAGAGAGAGAGAGAGAGAGAGAGAGAGAGGGAGAGAGAGTGAGAGTGAGAGTGAGAGAGAGAGAGAGAGAGAGAGAGAGAAGGGGGAAATTGAAATCTCACTGATAGGATTTGATCTGCAGTGTGGAATAGTGGGCAGCAGTGTGGAGGAGCGGTCAGGGCTCTGGACTCTTGACCGGAGGGGTGTGGGTTCAATCCCAGGTGGGGGACACTGCTGCTGTACCCTTGAGCAAGGTACTTTACCTAGATTGCTCCAGTAAAAACCCAGCTGTATAAATGGTTAATTGTATGTAAAAATAATGTGATATCTTGTAACAATTGTAAGTCGCCATGGATAAGGGCGTCTGCTAAGAAATAAATAATAATAATACTAAATTGAGAAGAATGCATCCAGACAGGAACTCATGAGAGAGACATGTTTATATACAACAAATAACAATAATAATAATCTTTATTTTTAATATAACACCCTCCGCTATATTTTGTCTGCTCTAGTGCTCTGGGGGGGTTGAGATCTGTCCTCTAAATCACTGCAGGAAGAGCAAATAAAACACAGAACAGCAAGAGCTCCGGCTTTCCTGTTGATAGTTTCCACTGTCAGAGCACCGGAGCAGACATTTCAAAAAGAGATCCGAACAGACTTTAAAAGGTGAGGAGACAGTGAGGGTTAGGGTTAGGGGTCGCATTCAGAACAGCTCTTTTGTTTGATACAGTCTACAATGGAGATCCAAGACTCTAATCTCCACAGTAAATGATTAACAGCACTGTAAAGACACTAGGAGCTGTGCTCGCAATGCCTGCTGTAGATGTAAATGATTAACAGCACTGCAAAGACACTAGGAGCTGTGCTCACAATGCCTGCTGTAGATGTAAATGATTAACAGCACTGTAAAGACACTAGGAGCTGTGCTCACAATGCCTGCTGTAGATGTAAATGATTAACAGCACTGTAAAGACACTAGGAGCTGTGCTCACAATGCCTGCTGTAGATGTAAATGATTAACAGCACTGTAAAGACACTAGGAGCTGTGCTCACAATGCCTGCTGTAGATGTAAATGATTAACAGCACTGTAAAGACACTAGGAGCTGTGCTCACAATGCCTGCTGTAGATGTAAATGATTAACAGCACTGTAAAGACACTAGGAGCTGTGCTCACAATGCCTGCTGTAGATGTAAATGATTAACAGCACTGTAAAGACACTAGGAGCTGTGCTCACAATGCCTGCTGTAGATGTAAATGATTAACAGCACTGTAAAGACACTAGGAGCTGTGCTCACAATGCCTGCTGTAGATGTAAATGATTAACAGCACTGTAAAGACACTAGGAGCTGTGCTCACAATGCCTGCTGTAGATGTAAATGATTAACAGCACTGTAAAGACACTAGGAGCTGTGCTCACAATGCCTGCTGTAGATGTAAATGATTAACAGCACTGTAAAGACACTAGGAGCTGTGCTCACAATGCCTGCTGTAGATGTAAATGATTAACAGCACTGTAAAGACACTAGGAGCTGTGCTCACAATGCCTGCTGTAGATGTAAATGATTAACAGCACTGTAAAGACACTAGGAGCTGTGCACACAATGCCTGCTGTAGATGTGAATGATTAACAGCACTGTAAAGACACTAGGAGCTGTGCTCACAATGCCTGCTGTAGATGTAAATGATTAACAGCACTGTAAAGACACTAGGAGCTGTGCTCACAATGCCTGCTGTAGATGTAAATGATTACAGGAGCCACAGCAAAGATACTAGCAGTGATCAGAGAGCCACACACTCACCTTGCACACGCAGCCAGGTGAATGCACCCCCAGCTATTTGGGACCCATCAAACCCTCTGTATTTCTCACAGTAATAAGTTCCTGAGTCACGCAGGGTCAGCCTCACAATTCGAATGGAGAGATCTGTGGGGTGGTCTGGATGTACTCTGGACACACGGGGGTCGTTGCTTTCATTGGGTAGAGGGGCTGCTGTAGAGTAGAGATGCTGTCTGTCTCTGAGAGTGCCCCTGTACCATCTCACTGGTCCTGCAGCACCCACTCTGGACAGGGTGCAGCGTACAGTGACCTCACCCTCCTCTGTGCCAGTCACAGGGCCTGGGTCCTGAGTTATAATGGGTGGAGGCAGAGCTAGAGAGAGAAGGAACAGGGAGATGAGAGAGGAGAGGAGAGAGTGGAGGAGAGAGGACAGATAGAGAGGAGAGAGTAGAGAGAAGAGAGGAGAGAGGAGAGAGTGGAGAGTGGAGAGGGGGAGGAGAGAGTGGAGAGGAGAGAGGAGAGAGGAGACAGGGTTAGGGGTCGTATTCAAAACAACTGTTTTGTTTAATACAGTCTACAATGGAGATCCAAGACTCTGATCTGCACAGTAAATGATTAACAGCACTGTAAAGACACTAGGAGCTGTGCTCACAATGCCTGCTGTAGATGTAAATGATTAACAGCACTGTAAAGACACTAGGAGCTGTGCTCACAATGCCTGCTGTAGATGTAAATGATTAACAGCACTGTAAAGACACTAGGAGCTGTGCTCACAATGCCTGCTGTAGATGGAAATGATTAACAGCACTGTAAAGACACTAGGAGCTGTGCTCACAATGCCTGCTGTAGATGTAAATGATTAACAGCACTGTAAAGACACTAGGAGCTGTGCTCACAATGCCTGCTGTAGATGTAAATGATTAACAGCACTGTAAAGACACTAGGAGCTGTGCTCACAATGCCTGCTGTAGATGGAAATGATTAACAGCACTGTAAAGACACTAGGAGCTGTGCTCACAATGCCTGCTGTAGATGGAAATGATTATCAGCACTGTAAAGACACTAGGAGCTGTGCTCACAATGCCTGCTGTAGATGTAAATGATTAACAGCACTGTAAAGACACTAGGAGCTGTGCTCACAATGCCTGCTGTAGATGTAAATGATTAACAGCACTGTAAAGACACTAGGAGCTGTGCTCACAATGCCTGCTGTAGATGTAAATGATTAACAGCACTGTAAAGACACTAGGAGCTGTGCTCACAATGCCTGCTGTAGATTCAGCTGGACCAGAATCACCTGACATGTCTGTGCGCTACAGGAGCCACAGCAAAGATACTAGAAGTGATCAGAGAGCCACACACTCACCTTGCACACGCAGCCTGCTCCCTGAGCCGCTAGCAATGAGGGTCACATCAATCCCTCTGTATTTCTCACAGTAATACGTTCCTGAGTCACGCAGGTTCAGGTTCACAATTCGAATGGAGAGATCTGTGGCGTGGTGATGATGTACAAGAGACACACGGGGGTCGTTTCTCTCATTGGGCGGAGGGGAGGATGGAGAGTAAAGATACTGTCTGCCTCTGCCAGTGTCCCTGTACCATCTCACTGGTCCTGGAGGAGCCTCTGTCACAGTGCAGGGTACAGTGACCTCTCCCTCCTCTGTGCCAATCACAGAGCCCTGAGTTATACTGGGTTGAGACACAACCAGAGAGAGAGAGAGAGGAGAGGAAACAGGAAATCTATTTCCTGCAAAGAGACAAAAAGCCAAAAAATAAAATAAATAAGTGTTTGAAAATGTGTGTGAAAAAGAGAGAGAGAGAGAGAGAGAGAGAGAGAGAGAGAGAGAGAGAGAGAGAGAGAGAACGGGGGAGGTGTTCAAATTTTATTGATCTGCTGTTATTAAGAAGAATGCAACCAGACAGGAACTCATGAGAGAGACATGTTTATATACAACAAATAATAATAATAATAATAATAATAATAATAATAATAATAATAATCTTTATTTTTAATATAACGCCCTTCGCTATATTTTCCACGTTCTGACAAATACAAAAAATAACGCACCTGTCGTTAACAGTTGTTAACATCCTGACAGCTTTTTACACTTAGAGCTTTAAAGTCTGTTTCAGGGCTCTTTTTGAAATGTCTGCTCTAGTGCTCTGGGGGGTTTGAGATCTGTCCTCTAAATCACTGCAGGAAGAGCAAATAAAACACAGAACAGCAAGAGATCCGGCTTTCCTGTTCCGCGCCTCATCCGGGATCGTTATCGCTGTCTGTTTTGACAACGCGGGCGATGATCCTGACCCTGTCAGAGCACCGGAGCAGACATTTCAAAAAAGAGCTCTGAAACAGACTTTCTAAGTGTAAAAAGCTGTCAGGATGTGAACGATGAAAAGAGAAAAGACAGCCGCGTTATTTAAACAGATGCAGCAGAGCGAGGGGGACGAGCCTCGCTGGGTTTATCTGAACCCCTCCGCTTCCTCTTCAAGCGTTTCTCACATTAAGAGAAGCTCACATTAAAACAGGAGGTTTGGTAAATTACTGTCACTCTTAGATTTTTATAACTATTGCATTTTTTTCTGTTATTTTACTGTATAATAATAATAAAAACAACAAGGCGATCTCACCCACAACCAGCTTGGTTTTCTCTCCCTGTCCGATCACCTCCTCTTCTTTGCCACTAATTTTCCTAAACTTCCTGCAGATATAATCGCCCTCGTCCGCGGCTGTCACTCCCATAACTTCGAAGACCCATTCTCCATCTCCCCTGGACGTCATGCTCGCTCTGGGATGGTTTTCCACCCCTCTGTTCTTCATAAACGTGGAGACGAGGGTCTCTGAACCGGCGGCATTCAACAGGTATAATCGGATGGGTCCCAAGGGCGTTTCTAGCGGCTCCTTGCAGCTCACAGTGAAAGAATCGCCCGGGTGTACAGTCACAAGACGCGGGGTCTGCTGCAGATCAGTTGCTGTGAAAAAGACAAATTAGCCCTCAGGATATTCTGTGAATACTGACCGTGCCGCGTGGGGTGTGAAGGACCCTCGACGCTGGATCTGTCACCGTTCATTTAAAAAATAAATACATAAATAAATAAATAGATAAATAAAGATTTCAGAAGTTTGACTCCTTTTAAAAGTCTTAAACAATTGGGAGGGACCAGTGATCATGTTAATAAAGCTAATAAGAGGTGAGAGAATGGATTTTAAAGATGGTCAGCGCTCCTTTAAAGGGAGGGGCCGGTGATCGTGTTAATAAAGCTAATAAGAGGTGAGAGAATGGATTTTAAAGATGGTCAGCGCTCCTTTAAAGGGAGGGGCCGGTGATCATGTTAATAAAGCTAATAAGAGGTGAGAGAATGGATTTTAAAGATGGTCAGCGCTCCTTTAAAGGGAGGGGCCGGTGATCATGTTAATAAAGCTAATAAGAGGTGAGAGAATGGATTTTAAAGATGGTCAGCGCTCCTTTAAAGGGAGGGGCCGGTGATCATGTTAATAAAGCTAATAAGAGGTGAGAGAATGGATTTTAAAGATGGTCAGCGCTCCTTTAAAGGGAGGGGTCAGTGATCATGTTAATAAAGCTAATAAGAGGTGAGAGAATGGATTTTAAAGATGGTCAGCGCTCCTTTAAAGGGAGGGGCCGGTGATCATGTTAATAAAGCTAATAAGAGGTGAGAGAATGGATTTTAAAGATGGTCAGCGCTCCTTTAAAGGGAGGGGCCAGTGATCATGTTAATAAAGCTAATAAGAGGTGAGAGAATGGATTTTAAAGATGGTCAGCGCTCCTTTAAAGGGAGGGGCCGGTGATCATGTTAATAAAGCTAATAAGAGGTGAGAGAATGGATTTTAAAGATGGTCAGCGCTCCTTTAAAGGGAGGGGCCGGTGATCATGTTAATAAAGCTAATAAGAGGTGAGAGAATGGATTTTAAAGATGGTTATCTGAGCGATCCTCACCCACAGTCAGACGCACGGGAGCCTCACTCCTCTGTTCTGCGTCAGAGACGACGCAGGTGTAAATGTCGGAGTCTTGGGATGTCGTGTTTTTGATCTCGAGGGAGTAATTTTTGCGTGTCGACACTCTGGCGTTTTGCGTGGTTGTGTCCGTGCCGGCGATGGCAAAACTCTGCTTCAGCCACTTGAAAGAAGTACCGTTGATGGAGCCCGCCGGTACCAGACAAGGTAGAGTCACGGAACCACCCGGCCAAACCCGAATCTCGGTATGATCTGCCGACTGTAGACCACAGAGACAGAGATGAAAGTGTAATAAAGCATAGTTATATTTCTCTTATAAAAGCTTCCCGCAGTGAAAGCACAGAGAGGTGTGGTAAAGCATAGGGAAGCATTGTAAAGCACAGAGAGGTCTGGTAAAGCACAGGGAAGCATTGTAAAGCACAGAGAGGTCTGGTAAAGCATGGGGAAGCATTGTAAAGCACAGAGAGGTCTGGTAAAGCATAGGGAAGCATTGTAAAGCACAGAGAGGTCTGGTAAAGCATAGGGAAGCATTGTAAAGCACAGAGAGGTCTGGTAAAGCACAGGGAAGCATTGTAAAGCACAGAGAGGTCTGGTAAAGCATGGGGAAGCATTGTAAGCACAGAGAGGTCTGGTAAAGCATAGGGAAGCATTGTAAAGCACAGAGAGGTCTGGTAAAGCATAGGGAAGCATTGTAAAGCACAGAGAGGTGTGGTAAAGCATAGGGAAGCATTGTAAAGCACAGAGAGGTCTGGTAAAGCATAGGGAAGCATTGTAAAGCACAGAGAGGTCTGGTAAAGCATAGGAAGCATTGTAAAGCACAGAGAGGTGTGGTAAAGCATAGGGAAGCATTGTAAAGCACAGAGAGGTCTGGTAAAGCATAGGGAAGCATTGTAAAGCACATTAAAAGACATGGCAATACTTTATACTGTATGTAATCGATTACCTGGCCTGATGAAAATCTGCCTAGCAACAGCAGCGTCACCAGCAGCGGAATCAAAGGGCTTTGTGATGTCATCACGCTCGCATTCTGAAACACAGGAGAATCAGACAGACAGACAGACAGACAGACAGACAGATAAGGGAACACAAGAGTATTCTGAAAGTTTCCCGAGCGATTGAGAAGATTCTGTTCAGCCCGTCAGAGCTGGTCCGTTCTGAGCAGCTGACTGATCTCAGAACTCTGTCAAGTCGGGTCTTAAACACAGAGACAGACAGACAGACAGACAGACAGACAGACAGACAGACAAACTGACGGACTGACGGACTGACTGTTACACAAACACTCACAACCAGACACACACAATCATTCATAGACAGACACACAAACTCTCAGACAGACACACACACACACAGACAGAGAGACACACAGACCCACAGACACACGGACGCACAGACAGACAGACACACGGACACACGGACACACGGACACACGGACACACGGACACATGGACGCACAGCCAGACAGACACACGGACGCACAGCCAGACTGACAGACAGACACACGGACACACAGACGCACAGCCAGACAGACACACGGACGCACAGCCAGACAGACACACAGACACACGGACGCACAGACAGACAGACACACAGACACACGGACGCACAGCCAGACTGACAGACAGACACACGGACACACAGACGCACAGCCAGACAGACACACGGACGCACAGCCAGACAGACACACAGACACACGGACGCACAGACAGACAGACACACAGCCACACGGACACACAGCTGACAGACAGACAGACACACACACACAAACACACACAGACAGAGAGACAGACAGACACACAGACGCACAGACAGACAGACGCACAGACAGACAGACAGACTCACAGACTCTCAGTCTTACCAGTTCTCTTGCACTCCAGTGAGTTGCTGAACGCTGTGTTGCTCTGTGTTATTTTCTCCCTCCCTCTCTCCCTCTCTCAGTCCTGTCCGAGAGGCTGCTGACCTCCTCTGTGATTGGCTGGCGAGGGGAGGGCTGGTTAATCTGTAATGAGTTCCGGTAAGTCTCTAATATTTACTCACAGATGAACAAACAAACAAAATCTGCCCTGAATTAAACTGCTCAAACTCTGAGCCACAAAAAAACACATTTTCTATAAGTTTGAATATCCTTAAATTATCAATATCAGTCCAGTCCACCCCCCAGTCCCTGTCTCTTATGGTACAAGGACGCCTGTCGTCTCCTCGCTAAACTAACAGGAGTGTCCGGTCGTCCCCCCTGTCCCTGTCTCTTATGGAACTCGCTTACAAAACAAATCCCTTATCTCACTTTGATTAAATAAACCGTCCCGAAGGTTCAAAGAATTGTTTAATTTGGAATGGAGGTTCGATTGAAGAGAAATCATGTGATTTCTACGAGATAAGAACAGTTAAAAACTAGACAGACAGACAGGACACACAGACAGAGAGACAGACAGACACACAGACAGAGAGACAGACAGACAAAGTGTAATAAAGCACAGAGAGGTGTGGTAAAGCATAGGGAAGCATTGTAAAGCACAGAGAGGTCTGGTAAAGCATAGGGAAGCATTGTAAAGCACAGAGAGGTCTGGTAAAGCATAGGGAAGCATTGTAAAGCACAGAGAGGTCTGGTAGAGCATAGGGAAGCATTGTAAAGCACAGAGAGGTGTGGTAAAGCATAGGGAAGCATTGTAAAGCACAGAGAGGTCTGGTAAAGCATAGGGCAGCATTGTAAAGCACAGAGAGGTCTGGTAAAGCATAGGGAAGCATTGTAAAGCACAGAGAGGTCTGGTAAAGCACAGGGAAGCATTGTAAAGCACAGAGAGGTCTGGTAAAGCATAGGGAAGCATTGTAAAGCACAGAGAGGTCTGGTAAAGCATAGGGAAGCATTGTAAAGCACAGAGAGGTCTGGTAAAGCATAGGGAAGCATTGTAAAGCACAGAGAGGTCTGGTAAAGCATAGGGAAGCATTGTAAAGCACAGAGAGGTCTGGTAAAGCATAGGGAAGCATTGTAAAGCACAGAGAGGTCTGGTAAAGCATAGGGAAGTATTGGAAGAGAGGTTTAGGGAAAATTATACTCCAAAGTGAATTTTTTAGTCATTAATTTAATGCATATTTAACATGAATACTGTTGTACAATGCAGCCCTCAGATTTCTCTCTCTCTCTCTCTCTCTCTCTCTCTCTCTCTCTCTCTCTCTCTCTCTCTCTCTCTCTCTCTCTCTCTCTCTCCTCCCTCTCTCTATATTATTATTAATATTATTTATTTCTTAGCAGACGCCCTTATCCAGGGCGACTTACAATTGTTACAAGATACACATTTACATACACTTACCCATTTATACAGTTGGGTTTTTACTGGAGCAATCTAGGTAAGTACCTTGCTCAAGGGTACAGCAGCAGTGTCCCCCCACCTGGGATTGAACCCATACCATCCGGTCAAAGAGTCCAGAGCCCTGACCACTACTATATATAATGTTAAATAAATTACTTGTAAAAAATATATATATAATAATAAACGTATTTACATTTGTCTTTTAAATACAAAGCCGTTTAAGACGAAACTGAAGCCCTGTGTTAGCCATTGCGGCTCAGATCCCCTATAGTCTCCTACGCGATCCTCTCTACATGGCAGAGCCGCAATGGCGCCGGTTGCCGAAGGCGCTTCTATCGACGCTCGGCGGGGCTCGGCTCTTTCCGTCGACGAGCCTCGGCTCTTTCCGTCGACGAGCCTCGGCTCTTTCCGTCGACGAGCTCCGAGCTCGGCTCCTCGTGACGTCACTCCATCTCTCCGGCGAAGATGGCGGCGAGTCGACGGCTCCACAAGGTAGATTATGTTTTAATTATCAAATTAATAAATCCACTTTTAGAAAAAAAAAAAAACTAACAAACACAACGGGAGGTGCCGGCAAACCCCGCTGGAGACTCGGACACGGGTTCAAATCACAATATGCGTGTTATTTGTTACTGTGAAAACCAAATTTGGGATTATTATTATTATTATTATTATTATTATTATTATTATTATTATTATTATTATTTCGCTTTCGTTTTGACTATGATAGGTGAGATTATATTTATATACGGTCAAGATGGTGCTATAATGATTAATCATAATAACAGCGATAATACAATATACTAATAAATAATAATACTAAGTATTTAATATCAGTATTAATAATAATCATAATAATTATAATTATAGTGACTGTTATAATAATAATAATAATAATAATTATAATAATAATAATAATAATAATAATAATAATAATAATAATAATAATAACGCGATATTTAAAATAACGACGTGGTTTTCGAAGCAGTTCTATTAAAACTGCCTGCAGTAGCGTGTCTCGGGTCTAGTTCAGTTGCTAGCGATTTGGGGGTTACTTTTGGGGTACGCTTTAAAACGCGGTGCGCCGGTGATGCGCACAGATTGGTTTTAGCTCAGAAAAAAAAGGGAACGCGCGTCTGCAAAACTGGGGGGTTTGATGTTTCTGAGTTACCGGCCCTTGAATTCATTTTGAATATGTTTTAATCATGTAAAGAGAATTTAAGTGAGGAGCAAACGCGTGGCGTGATCTTAAAATATTAAACAAATGTAGGACGTGTGAATACCGCGCGTCTCCAGGCCACCTACCGTTTTCTGACGGCGCCCTGTACCAACTTCTGACGGGTCCCAAAATTCGTGCACTGTCAGAAAATGGTACACTGCCATATGATTATTATTATTATTATTATTATTATTATTATTATTATTATTATTATTATTATTATTATGTTTATGTTCAATGTCGTCTGAATGTAAAATGCTAGGTGATGCTGAACTTTTGGCTGTAGCTGTGTGTTTATTTTCCTATGTTTTTATTTATTTTGTAACTTCTCTAAACCCGGAGACCCTGAGGATTGACCCCCGGTCTCGTTCATTTGTCTTTGAATCACAGGAACTGGAAGAGATCCGGAAATCAGGAATGAGATGCTTCCGGAATATCCTGGTGGACGATTCCAACCTGCTGACATGGCAGGGCTTACTAGTGCCGGTGAGAGAGAGGAGAGGAGAGAGAGGGGAGGGGAGAGGAGGGAGAGAGGAGAGGAGAGGAGAGGGGAGAGAAGAGAGAGAGGAGAGAGGAGGAGAGGAGAGAGGGAGAGGAGAGAGAGAGGAGAGAGGAGAGAGCGAGGGGAGAGAGAGGAGAGGAGATAGGAGAGGAGAGAAGAGGAGAGAGAGAGGGGAGAGGAAAGAGAGGAGAGAGAGGAGAGAGGAGAGAGGGGAGAGGAAAGAGAGGAGAGAGGAGAGAGAGGAGAGAGAGAGAGGGAGAGAGGAGAGAGGAGAGAGGGGAGAGGAAGAGAGGAGAGAAGAGAGAGAGGAGAGAGAGAGGGGAGAGAGGAGAG